>NW_026942241.1:0-58184 GCF_024139115.2 Armigeres subalbatus
CGCATCTATTACTTTGAAATATGGAAACAGTTTTGTTCAATATTTTGGAACAATCTCATGGGCATTTTTTACGAGAATTTCTACTACTAACTTTCATGAATTAGAAATTATTTGGGATTTTTATTAATATATTTATTTTTCTCGAAATCTTTTTATTGGATCAGTCAAACCTCTATATGAGTCGATGATCTACGACTCATGGAAGTAAATTATGCCATATTAAAAAATATTTCCTGGATAACTGTGATGGTCCCTTTAAATAGCCTCCCAAGGATTCTCTATTTCAATCTCGATATTTTCATGAATCGGGGCCCTCCTTAGCCGTGCGGTAAGACGCGCGGCTACAAAGCAAGACCATGCAGAGGGTGGCTGGATTCGATTCCTGGTGCCGGTCTAGGCAATTTTCGGATGGGAAATTGTCTCGACTTCCCTGGGCATAAAAGTATCATCGTGTTAGCCTCATGATAAACGAATGCAAAAATGGTAACTTGGCTTAGAAACCTCGCAGTTAATAACTGTGGAAGTGCTTGATGAACATTAAGCTGTGAGGCGGCTCTGTCCCCCAGTGTGGGGATGTAATGCCAATAAGAAGAAGAAGAAGATTTTCATGAATCGATGGCCCTTCAATATCAACTCATGGAGCTGTGACTGTAATTGCTTTTAGATCGTTAAGAATATGGAGATTTCTATTAGATTGCAAACTTTTTCTTTGCAGCGTAAAAACAATTGTGCTATTTATCAGCTAAATGCAATACAACTATTCTTGAAATCTAGAGATTTTTTCTGATTATGTCTACAGTGGTTCCAAGTTCACCTTTGGTGAACAACAAGTTCCATAAAATATTCATTTTAGCAAGTATTCAGGACTATGGATAAAATATCTGGCGGCTTTCCATCAACAGAAAAGGGCTATTTCAGTCTAAATATTTTAGATCACCTTTACAGTCTCCTGTCGTCGTTATATAGCGCTATGTAGCTGACCTTGATATGCTTTGAGTAATGACCCGGTCTGAAGTCAATCAATAACTTTGGAAATATTTAGAGTTCAATCAAAGGTAATTGCCTATTTCCGGGGATTAAACCACCCGGCTTGGACGTTAATTTACAATGTTATGAAAACTCATATGTGAATATGTACGTTATGTGGAAGATATTGATTTGGAAAATGTATTGGAGGTAACCAGTAGTACTGTAGGGTCATGGGTTCGAGTCCCATCGAAGGGAAAGTGGTTACCTCCAATACATTTTCCAAATCAATATCTTCCACATAACGTACATATTCACATATGAGTTTTCATAACAACATTTAGAGGTTTATCTGCAGTTATTGAGATTGTCCGGGCATATTGATTTTGAAACTTAAACAAAAAATGCACTTTCACAAGAGGTTATTCTAGATTAATGTTTATATCAGTTAAGTTTCGTAAATTTGAAGCTGTCAACCATAGTTCTATTTTCTGCGGAATCGAACTTCAAATAAACTCGTAAATTATAAGATTCAAATGTTTTGGAAATACATTAGTGCATGAATATGTAATAATTTCTTCAGGCCACTCCACTTCACAAGTGTGGAACTTTTATGATCAGCAAAATAAGTAATAATTAGGTAGGGTTACTGCGCCTGGACTTCGTCTCTTAGCTGCTATATTCATCCTACGAAAAACAAAGCAATGAAAAGGAATTTTATTTGTTTATTTTTGTGATTTTTTCCAGTAGTAAGATGAGATGAAAATATGTTCAGTGAGATGGAAAACGGAACAGTTTGAAACTAGATTTCAAAAGTAAAACATTGCTAGGGAATCCTCGAACTTCGTTATTTTATAGTTTCAGATTCAAACTAAAAAGAATATTCGATATTAATCTGATTAATCGATCTGAAACTAATGGTAGTGAAAGTACTTTTAAACGATAAACCATGGTTCCCAGCTTCTCAATTGTAAGATGTAGGTTTATTTACACACTTTAAAAGACGTTGCATAAGATTTTTTAACATGAGGCTAAGTGTGCTATGTGAAATTACTATTTCATTTAATGGTTTTAAGCTTTTTGTGGCCTACCGATAACTACCGATTTTTCTACAGTCAAGCTACCGATTTATCAAAATATAATCTGGCCACCCTGCTCCTTAGCCGTGCGGTAAGACGCGCAGCTACACTGAACCCAAACATCCTCCTTGAATCGACTGATTGTTGATTCGCTCCCACCCTTTAACGATTGTCATCCACTTTTCAACTGCGTACGACTTCGGATGACGATTCTTTGTATGCGAATCATTCAGTAACCGAATGATGTCAAAAACAGAATGCAAATAACAGAATGAATGATGAAACAATGATAACCAGCTTATGCTTATATTGATTTTGAATGAAACCATTAGGTGAAAATAGTGTTTTAATATAAATCAATTTACTGATTTCATACATTTATTATAGTTTTCTTATATTTATGAAAATAAAAAATTAAACTCTCTAAATACTAAACAGCCACAATCCTTTTCTCGAATCGGACATTCTTTTGCGATCTTGGTTCCGTGCATGCTGGTCATATCGTGCGTCCCGTGACTGAACGGTTTGAACGTCAAAAAAAATGGTTCTTTTACCGCCTTTTTTTTGGCAATCGTACTGGAGAGGAAAACAATGGCGATTCGTTCAAAACTACTGCCTATAATGAAAATGTAAATCATTCAAAGAGTGAATGATTTTCGTTACAGGGCTTGACTAAACAGATTAGCATTCATTTTTTAAAGATTTTCTATCACTATCACGGTACTTCGAACAGCGGCACCCAAAAACCAAAACAGAATCATCCGGTGAGAGAATGATGATCTTAAGAAAATGTGATGACGTAACACTCGGTCAACTTTGACCAGGGATGCCAATGGATATTTTCAAATGTCTTCACAGTCGAGTCAAAATGTCTTCAAATGTCTTCAATATCAAAATTACGATTATCAGTGAAAAAATGTCAAAATCCAATAGGTTGGTAACTTCAATCATCTTCTTGTTTCATGTATCGTTTATTTTTTAACACTCAAATTGTTAGAACTCAAAAGAATACTTTTTTAAATCTTCATGAGTAAGATTTTCTAATAAGTCTTTAATAATAATTCCAACGGATTTTTCTAACTGAATTTCCTTGTGGAATTCTTCTGAATTTATTTTTTAAAGACTTATTTAACTTCCACAAGATTTTCTGAAGAAATTTCCAAAAGAATTTCTGGAGAAACTTCTGGATAAATACCTGATGGATTAATCGGAGACTTCCTAAAGGAACTCCTGAACGGATTTCCGGAGGAATTGCTGTTGGAACATCCAAAAGATTTTCTGAGGGAACTTCCGGATGAAATGCTTATGGAACTTCCGGAGAAATTACAGGAGGAATTCCGGAGGGATTTTCGGGAGAAATAACTGCAGGGGTTTCCTGAAGAATTCCTGGAGGGTTTTCCTGAGCAATAACTGAAAGGGTTTGCAGTGAAGTTCCTGAAGAAATTTCTTAAGATACTTCAGGAGGAACTTCTGGATAACTTTTTGGAGGAACTTCCTAAGGTATTGTTGCAGGATTTTCTGAAAGAATTCCTGGATAACAGAGAAATTCCAGAGTATATTTCCAGAGGTATTATTGGAGAATTTTTCGGAAACATTATTGGAGCGCCATCAAGATGAAAGCATGGAGAAACTTCCGAAGGGATTATTGGCAGAATTTTCGTACGAATGCCAGCAGGAGCTTTGAAGGGAATTTCTGGAAAAAATGCTGTAGAAAGTCATGAAAGAAACAAACTAAGGAATTTCTGAAGGAACGACTGGAGGACTTTCCGACGGAATTCTTGGAGGATCCTACGGAGAAAATTCTGGACGAACCTATGGAGGAGCTCCAAGAGGTACTTTCAAAGGAAATTCTGGAGAAATTTTCTGATAGATTTCTGAAGGAATTGCTGGACGAATCCCTGGAGGAGCTTCATGTGGAATGTCAGAAAGAATTCTGAGTCTGAGTCTTTAATAAAAAACTCTGGCGGATTTGTTTATGAAATTCCTCTGATTATTTTTCAAAAGATTCTCCTGTACAAATTAAAAATAATTTCGATTTTAAGGACGGCTACGTAGTCCTGAATTATTGAAACAAGATGTATATTTATCCGACGTTTCGACACGGGGAACGTCGGATAAATATACATCTTGTTTCAATAATTCAAGACTGCGTAGCCGTCCTTAAAATCGAAATAAAAATATACAGTCGATTTCTCAATAGTTCATTAACAATAATTTACCGTGGCTATTCTGTCGACATTGGTAATAATTTTCTATGGAAACTAAAGAAAATTTTCTGAGAAAATTGAAAATAATTTCTTGTGGAAATTTAGAACTTTCCGTAAAAATGTGGTACATGGAAAATCCGAAGAGGCAACCCAGAGATTTCAAATACACATCTGGAGTACATCCCACGAAAACATAGACAAATTTCTTCAGATGATTTTCCCGCAAATAAAGATGAATCTTTCGTTTCAACTTTGTGGGAACTCCCTTATTTGCCCATACTAAAATTTTATATATTTCCAAGATAATTTAAAAAGAATTTTCAATTTCAATTCTCTTGAATTTTCATGAGAAATTCCTCAGAATTTCCATGGTTAATTCTTTTTATTTCACACGAATAAATTTTTTAAAACGAATTTTCACTGAAAATTATTCTTGAAATCCAAAGAAAATTCATCGAGTTCTTTAAAATTTATTCTTATTCTCGACGGGTATTCTGAAAATACCGAAAAGATCAGATGAATTATAAAGAAATTAAAAAAAATGGTTCTAGCCCAAAAGTCATAATAGAATTATATCTTTCTTGCCGTTTGAAATAAATTAGATCGGTCATAGCGTTCTGATACAATGATCGAAATACCTTTTTAACAGACACGTTGAAAACGTTACTGCTACCAAGGAAAATTTAAACGAATGCTGGGAAACGAAATCGGGAATTTTTTAACCAGCTTCTTCTTCTTCTTATTGGCATTACATCCCCACACTGGGACAGAGCTGCCTCGCAGCTTAGTGTTCTTTAAGCACTTCCACAGTTGTTAACTGCGAGGTTTCTAAGCCAGGTTACCATTTTTGCATTCGTATATCATGAGGCTAGCACGATGATACTTTTATGCCCAGGGAAGTCGAGACAATTTCCAATCCGAAAATTGCCTAGACCGGCACCGGGAATCGAACCCAGCCACCCTCAGCATGGTCTTGCTTTGTAGCCGCGCGTCTTACCGCACGGCTAAGGAGGGCCCACTTAACCAGCACATAACTAAAAAAAGTACGTTTGACGTCAAATGCACTTGTCATGAGACGAGTTTGTACCATCCCATTTAATTTTTCAAGCGCGAGGCAATAGTCTATTATATATAACTTTTGTTATTATCTGTATTTAGAAGTCGCAAAATTTATAAGTTAGCAATCAAATTATGTTTTCTATTCGCTGACTTATTGATTGTCTACAAGTATTTTTGAATAAGAAGGTAAGTCTTCAAATATTTTAAAAAGTCTTCAAAATGTCTTCATGAAATAAATGTCTTCACAGAGATTCAAATGTCTTCAAATTGAAGACATGTCTTCAAATCTGGCATCCCTGACTTTGACATACGAAAACGGGATGAGCCGCCCTACACTGAAAACCGAAACTACCCAAGAGTGGGTTGTTTGCACTCAAAACCGTGGTTTGGACCAATAACCCATATTTGAGTAAAATGACTTTTCTGGCACTAGGTAGTTTGCCTTTAATCCCATGTAAACAATTTACCCAAAGCTGAGTTTAATTTATCCAAAGCGGACCTTGATCAACCCAAAATAGAGAATATTGAATTTACTCAAATTTGGGTTATTGGGCTGAGCAACCTCGGTGAGGTGTTTGCATCTTGCTCTAGTTTTGATAGCAATCATGGGAAAGAAAGGGAAAACTACCCAAATTTGGGTAAATTTTTTCAGCGATATTCTCAATAGTGCGTATATTGAACTCAAAGTTTGGGTTGATTTATCTGTCCGTGTAGTAGTCAGATGTATGACAAATCAGTCGCTTATAGGATTATGATTATTATCAGTGTACAAAGCAATACCATGCTATCGGTATTTGAACCACGCTAGTGGATATGTCTTCAGCCAAGGATAAGGAAAGGAGAGGCAAAAAACGATTAGCGAAGCTCATCTTTGTCAGCACTACCATTGTCAACAAACAGATCGTCATTGGAGCAGTGTTGCCACATTTAAATCTGTATTTCGCGAATAAAAAATCTTTTTAATTTTTTTATTCAAAGATATATATGTGAAATCTGTTCGACAAAATTTGCCAAAAGCATAAAAATCTCCCTGTATTTGAATGTGTTTTTTTTCTTTATTCATAAATTTATTTATATTACCATCATTTCCAAACAATCACATAAATCTCGTCTTTGATTATGTTATGCTGGTTATTAGGGTGGCACAAAAAAACACATCTTATTCGGTTCTATTTGATGTCCTGATGCTCTAGACAAAATTTCAGGCCAATCGGTCAACGTTTGGGCGGTGCTAAGCTCGTTGGAAGTTTTTATGGAAAAATGTATGCAGAAACATCCAAAAACAGTGATTTGCAGTTGAACGGCACAATTTGGGACCAAGAACCATGATACTCAGTTCTTGTAGAATCTAATGTAGGGATGAATTTATTTCTTTTCAAAGGTAAAAGAAACGGTAACTTCGCCGGAAAAAATACTAATCGTCACGCGGTTGTCAGCATAACATTCTGTATTCAATTCTTCAAGATCTGAATGAGTATCATAGTTCTTCATCGTAAGTAAAGCCGTCCAACTGCAATCCACTATTTTTGGATGTTTCTGCATACATTTTTGCATATACACTTCCAACGAGTTTAGCACCGCCCAAACGTTGACCGATTCGGCTGAAATTTTGTTCAGAGCATCAAGGCATCAAATAAAACCGAATAAGAGAGCGGCCCATAAAAAAATGAAAATGTTTTTCACAAACTAATTTGAGCCACCCTACTGGTTATGCATACCGTCATAATTTTCGATTCGGTTGCTCGAAAAAACAACCTCTTTAATACATAAAAAAAAAGTTAAAAAGTTTAAAGTGAAAATCAAAATGTTAAACCCAATCTCTTTATCGTGCCTTTCTGTTTAGTAGTGAACACACGCACCGGACCGATAACCGAACTCGCCATCTCCGGATTGGCAATCCTACGCCTCTGCTCGCGAGGCTACTGGAGACTCCAAAAAAGGTGCTCTAAAGCTGCTAATAAATGACATATGAAAAGAATTTGAATGCGTATGATTTCCAATCCGGAGATAGCGTGTTTAATTCTCTGCCCGGCCTTATGTTTTCGGGTGGGAATTCATGCAACCGGCGGGCATAAAGAAGCCTTCAATCAATTACTGTGGAAATGCTGAAATGGTAGCTTAACAGTGATCGTTCCTCACGAAATCCAAGTTTCAAAGTGCTCGCGTTTTCGGGGGCATACCACTCGTTACGGATGCAGCGCACAACTGTCATTTTTGTTGATTCAGCTTTGCCGCGTCGCAGCATGCGTGAAATAATAAAAATGACAGTTGTGCGTTGCTTCCGTATCGAGTGTTGTGCCCTCGAAAACGCGAGCACTTTGAAACTTGGGTTCCGTGAGGAGTGACCTTAAGGACATAGTTGGAAGAGTACCACGATGGCAGTCAATATGGCATCGGACCTTCCACGGGTCAACCCCACACCTCCCGCACTCCGCTCCCACCAACATTCGAATGCAGCGAACAGCATCGAACAAAAGTTTAATATTCAAATTACTAACCTTATTCACTTCCCGTGACAATTAACATGTGTCTCTAAAGAGTCCTATGTATTTCGGGTCGAATTATATTATAAATCAGCAGTTTCGTGCCAATTTAATAGCCGTTCACGATTTGATGGGTTTGTCACTGCACTTCACTTCTTCTCAAAGGGCATTGAAAAAATCAAGTTTTTACTCACTTCTCCGCACATGAGCAGCCCGAAATGTTGTTCGAATGCGAAAAATTAAACATCACTTTTTGAAATCAGTCACTTGTTTGAACCGAAAACTTAATATAAACTGCAAGGGTGGCACCACTTGTCTACCAAGCCGGAGGCGACCCTAGGTTGGTGGCTCCTATGCCGCTCCTACCTCAGCTACGAGGCAGACCCTTTCATGTCTCCTATTTCTGAGGTGCCGCAGAAGGATCAACCCCCCGACACTCCTGCCAGTCATAGCGAGACTTTCGTTTCCCCAACTTCTGAGGTGCCGCAGAGGTATCTGCCCCCCGACAATCCTGCCAGGCCTAGCGAGACTTCACTCAATCTGTCCCTGGCAGCCGGATCACACTATTTCACTACTGTCTAAGCAGTCACTCTGACCACACGTACCATGCGAGTCTGACTTGTGTGCTCGCTCATACATTCAGTCCCTTTCGCTTGCACCACTTGTGCACCATTCTCTTGACATTCAGTCTCTCACTCAGTGGGGGTTGTAATACCCCCATCTCCCATTTATATCCACTCTGTGCACCTCCTGTGCATCGTTTGGGCGTGGAACATTCGGCACGTCACGCGTGCCTAACACTCACCTACCCGTGCTCTGATACTGCCAACAGGATCCCAGACAGGTACTTTGCACGCAATACCAACCTATTGATTTAACGAAGCCCAGATAGTCCTCAATCAGTGTGGTGGTCTCCTCATCCTGCAACGAGATGGCACCACTTACCTTACATGTCTCCAATTTCTGAGGTGCCGCAGAAGCATCAACCCCCTGACACTCCTGCCAGTCATAGCGAGACTTTCGTGTCCCCTACTTCTGAGGTGCCGCAGAGGTATCTGCCCTCCGACACTCCTGCCAGGCCTCACCAGACTTCATTCTAACACTACCGACCATGCGTACCATGCGAGTCTTACTTGTGTGCTCACCCATAAACTCGGTCCCTCACGCTGTGGGGGTATTACGAGTAATACCCCCCACCTCCTATTCGCATGCACCACATGCGCACCACTTGGGAGTGTGTGGGTCAGTACTGGTAGTTTTCGTGACTGTCATGTGAAAGCGAAAACAGTTGCATTTTCATTTTCAAGAGACCAAATGAAAATGTAGCCGTCTCCCAGTCACCTGTCACATTACAAGCAGTCATGATGGGAATGTTGCTTTGTTTTGAAATCTAAATTTCTAAACAGTTTCAATAGATCTGTACAAATAACTATGATTAATCGATAAAATGATTGTATTGTTTTTGATTTTTGAGATAGAAGTAACATTATTGAAGAAGAAACAGCTTGTTTACACTAGTTTGATGCGCTTTCATGAAATAAAAATCCGTGAAAATTTGGTAGAATTCCTTTCATTGTTTATGATTTCTATGAAAGCGGGAGAGAATAAAGTGTAAATATCGCATGACCTCTCTCAATGAAAATGAAAATCTCAGTACTGGTGTGGGTACCACCCACTGCCACCCGCTTGCCGCCGAAGCCCTCACTCTGTGGAACCTCCACAGGCTCCGTTAACGACCCCCAAGTCATTCGTCCCCTCGGCACGGGTCGCCTGACACCTTGGGATTCAGGGTTAGGGACGCCATATTGTCAGCTTCAGTGTTGTACTGAGCCTGACGATATGGCTGGATTTACACCGTTACGCACTACTTCCAAGTATCCCTATCCCAACGTAACGGGTGATGACCTTTGGTATGGCAAGGTTGAATTCACCATTATTCTGATTGTGGCACTCCGTCATTGGGCGCTGGCGAGGGGGGAGACCATATGACTGGATGAAATATTCCGGAGCTCAAACTCCATAGCCAATGAATATTGAATGGCCATTCCAATTGTTGGGAGCCGATTTTAATCGTGGTTGCGAATCTTTAGCATGATAATAAGGCTTCTCAGAAGGCATCTGTGAAACATGTAATTCAACAAAATAGCCAGAATTTGTCTGTGATATCTATCGCACCAGGAGCAGATATGTACTTCATACAAAAAGTTTGACATGGGCGTGATCGGGGTATATCCTTCATAGATTTTTTCGTGAGTTACTCCGGATATTCTTCCAGAATTTTTTTCAAAATTTCCTATAGGAATTCGTTCAGAAGCTCCGCCAGTAGCTTCTACAGAAACTCCTGCCGGAATTCCTCCGGAAGTTCCTTTTGGAATTTCTTCGGAAGTTCCTTGAGAAATGCCTTCAAAAGTGCCTTCAAATATTCCACCGCAACTTCCTCCTAGAATTCCTTCGGAAGTTCGTCCAGAAGTTCTTTTGTAAGTTCCTGCGGGAATTCCTCCGAAAGCTCATCCTGCAATATCTTCGGAAGTTCCTCCAACAATTATTTCGGATGTTCCTTCAAGAGCTCCTTCGGAAGTTCATGCAGGAATTTCTCCGGATGTTCCTCCAGGAATTCTTTCGAAAGCTGCATTAGAAATTCTTCCGTAAATTTCTCGAGAAATACCTCGGGAAGTTCCTCAAAGAATTCCTCAGGAAGTTCCTTCAGGAATTTCTCCAGAAGCTCGTCCATGAATTCTTCCGGAAGTTCTTCCAGGAATTCTGTCGGAAATTTCTTCTGAAGCAATTCCTTCATAAGAAAAGCTGGAGGAAATCTGGGAGGAACTTCCGGAGGAGTTTCTGGACGAACTCCCGGAGGAATTCGTGGGGAAACTTCCGAAGGAATTCCCGGAAGAACTTCCAGAGAAATTCCTGAAGTAACTTCCGAAGAAATTCCTGGAGGAACTTCCGGAGGAATTCCTGGAGGAACTTACGATGGAATACCTGGAGGAACTTACGATGGAATTCCTGAAGGAACTTACGATGGAATTCCTGGAGGAACTTACGATGGAATTCCTGAAGGAACTTACGATGGAATTACGAAGAAATTCCGAAGGGAAAATGGTCGGAAACTCCGTTGGGAAGCACCAAAACCATCAGCGCAAACACAAAGTTACTTTGACTCCGCCCCCAAGTTAGTCGGACCAATTCAGTCGCTACATCCGTCTGTCCAACAGTTGTTCCAACCAAAACAACAACGAACAATAATATCAGTAATACGTAATAATAATATCACGTAGTTTCCCTAGTAACTTTGTGCTTGCGCTGGTGGTTTTGTTGCTTCCCCATTCCCGACCATCGATGGATGGACCATTGTGGGCATTGTGGCCACCGGATGGTCCTCTGATGGTCCTCGAATTGTAAATACAGTGCCTCACCACCGTGTTTAGATAGCTTTCCTGGTAGTTGGTCAACCCCAGAAGCTTTGTTGTTCTTCAGCCGGCCAATCTTGTTTTTGGGTTTCCTGGAGATCCGGAGCCGGTAACATTATGTCCTACGCACGTTTTCCCAGGTTCATCACCATACCGCCATCTTCGTCTGCCATATCGCCATCGGCACGTGGCCCTTACGTGAACGGTTTTTCTTATCATAGAACTCTCGTGTGTTATTAGCGCGGTACAGTTGCTCTGTCTCGATCTTCCTGTTGGCGCTTTTTCCTCCTGAAAATCGAGTTTTGCCTGTTCCGCGCCCGTTTGTAAAGCTTTGTCCATTTAGAATCCAGAATTATTTATTGTATTGCAGCGGCACGGAAAGTGACCGCTGCAAGAATTATTTTACAGCGGTATGTCTACCTAGGCGCCCACTTGCTTTGGTATATAAATTTCACGATGTTTCGTGCAGCGAGTCAAAAATTATTCCAGATGGAAACCGTAAGGAGAGAAAAAATCTTCACGCCCACGTTGATAATCCTGCTCATCGACGATGGAACCTACGTCAAAATGGATTTCGGACAGCTTCCTAGCTAAAAATTCTACATGGCGACGGCACGAGGAGTAATTCCTGCAAAGTTTAAGTTTGCTTTTTGGACAAACTTGCACAAAAAAAAAACAGACGATTTTGGCAAGGGATATGCAGCTGTGGAGCAAAGACCTAAGTGTTTGTGACAAATAAGACAATGGACTCGAAGCTGTACAAGTAGGAATGTCTCAAAAACCGCGATCTACCTTCCATAAAGCCCATAAAGGTCTCGTGAAGTTTTGGCCAGATTTGGCGAGTTGCCACTACACCAGGAAAATCATCCAGTGGTACCGCGATAATAATCATCATTGATCGATAAAAATATAAATCCACGCAACTGCCCACAGCTCCGTCCCATCGATACATTTTGGGCAGTAAGGAAGCGGAAGCTTAATAAAAGTGGAAAAACAGCTCGGGACGCGACTCAGATGACCAAAATGTGGAACAAATGTGCCAAGGAAGTTGACTCCGGAGGTGTGCAACTTTTGATGAGAAGAATAAAGAAGAAGGTGCAAATTTTCACCAGAAGCAAGAAGAAATTATTTGTGTCAATATTTTTTCCTTAAAGTACAGTGAATTATCATTGTTTTGATGCATTAACCTTATTTGTACGTCAATCCGTTACCGAGATACAGATGATTTTATTATTCCGGATTCTAAATGGACATAGCTTTATCGTGCCTCGTTCGCCCTCGTGCGGTGTTTCAGCAATCTCGCCCATGCTGCATTCTTCTTTTCCACTAACTAATGAACACAACCAACGGATAATTAATAAATTTTGAGTTGATTTACTGGGTTGATTGATATGAATGAGTTATCCGCTGGTTTCGTATATACGAAGATAAAGGTTCTGCATTTGAATTCAACATTCGTCATCAAAAACGCGGTAATCCCCAAAAAACGCGTCGAAAACGACTTCATCGAAAAGAGTTTTTTTTCTCGGTTTTCACGTGTCTCTTATGGAACGTACACACGGTCAAGCAGTTTGACCTAGCAACCCTATAACCAGAGACCGGCGGAGTGAAAAACTGTAGAAATGGCAACGTATGAAAATGCATGAAATCGTGAAAATGACACTGGCAGCACTTGAACTTTTTGCTTGCTTCTTATGGAAGCAAAAAGTAAACCAGTCGAATTGGAACCGCTTTTGGCGGTTCGATTGGAAACAAGATGCCGTCTTCGCCGATCTCTTATTCTAGTATTTCTAGTTTGACCAACATTGACTCCACCTCTCGTTTATTCAAACATCCATCAAGTTTTACCAACAGCGGCACGAACAATCAATCTATTCGACCAACAATATCACACACGAACGACCGAAGGGCCAACTTGAGCACCAACCATCAACAAATATATGGGGGTTTGTGCAACTTCACTACAAATGCTCAAACATGTTCGGCGAACCTTGACTCCACCCCCGACAACTCAAACCAAAATCAAACCTTCCAACTGTCAAATTGTTGTTCGAACAACTTCACACACGTTCAAACAAAGCAGCAACCGAAGCGTTTTCTTGGGGGTAGAGTCAATGTTCATCTAACTGCTTGACTGGTGTGTACGTTGCATTACACGAATCTCCTCAATTCCCATAAGCATTCGGAAGGATTCCCATTGGAATCTGTAAAGAATACCTTTCAACATCATCGAAGTATTTCAACCGGAAACCCATAAAAATCACACTGGATTCCTGACGGTATCGTTGAGGGATTTCCTTGGGAATCTGTGGGGGTACCCTTTATAATCCATTGTTTCAGAATCTCTCGTTGATTTGCTTCGGAATTTCTCCGGAGTCATTCGTAGATTTGTTTCGGAATCATTCGGAGATTCACTTCGGAATTCCTTGACTATTTGCTTCCTAATACTTCGACGATTTGCTCCGGAATCCCTTAAATATGTAATTCGGAGTCTCTCGACGAAATCCGTACAGCACCAAGTTCCTTCCACTTTCTGAGATATCACTAAATTAAAGGAGACTTAAAGGAATATATTTTTAAATCATTTATCTTATCCTGATCTTATACTTGACAGGAAGCTTTCTGGCCGTTGAAATGAAAATATGCTCTGAAATTTGGATATCATAAGCGAAAAACAAATCGCCACCCAGAAAAAGCAAAGTTTCAGGCGCCAATTTGTCACGTACCGGCTATAATTGTACCGAAAGTGACTGTGTTTGAATTGCAAATTGCAATTAATAGAGTAAGGTCAGCAGAATAAAAATCAAAAGGATCGCATCTCAAGATGCGTATTGAACTATTTACAGTGGTAGTCTGGTCAATCGGTCTACTTACAATTAAATATTTAGTTAGGAAATAGCTGTACGGATTATGATCCTACCGTGGACGGATTTCGGATCATAATGTATTAATTTCGTTCATCATTTTACCATATTTTTCGGTGTTATCAATGCAATACAGTGAAGCACATAAAAAATAAAGGCTCTCGGGCACCTGAATCAATAACGAACGTTCTATTCGAATTTGATTCGTATTTTCTAGAGTCTTTTTAATAGAATAAAGTCCTTAGGTGTACGGGTTTTGATGCACCACGGTATACCGTTTTGAACGAAAATAAGTCGGATTCGACTTGACGTAGTTTTGAACGTTTTAGGCTTAGATCAGAATAGTATAACTTTGTTTTTATAACAATAATTACTCTGTCGATCATATCATAATTCTTGAAATAATTTTCCATCAATATCATTTTTGTAGCCATAAAATGTGGCAATACAGAGAACCGATCACTATCACCTAAGAGGAAAGCCGTTCCGATCTTATTATGTTTATAAACTAAACATCAACAATGGTTAGCCCTGCCCATGGGCGTCTGCGATTCCCGCAGCATTTCCATCCCAAGTGCTAACTTCCAATGTTCTTCCATTTGGATAAGGTTAGGTCGATCGGCCGTGTTTTTTTTTAATTAAAGATACGTCATCATTACCGGATTCACCGGTTTCTACCGGTTTTGTTCAATTTGGTGTACAGATTTGACCAAATAACTTCACATTCAAATACCGACACGCGTGTGTAAGACGGCATGACCTCTCCAGCAAATAAATAATCGAGCACCGAAATTTCGACAGTGCACAACCGAAAGGAAGTCAATGGAATTTATATTTCGCTGGAATCGTATTCACGACCGCAAGCACATACGAGACTTACTTTGGTTCGCGAGAAAAATCGTTTATAGACCGGAAAATGAGAGATAGGAGCTTGGTATACGTTCTGTTGTGTAATAAATACACTTCGCTAAATTGCTAGGCCCGCGCAGAAACATCCATGTCGGAGGTCGGCCAGCATGAGTTTGCATCTGTCGATTTTTTGTTGAGCTCTTTTACTTTTTTCGAATGTTTACATCACGCAAAAGCAAATATTATAACCATAAAATGAGATAATATTTACATCGTAAAAATGCAGAGCGTTTGCTTTCTTCAGCCAGAAAGGCAGTACATGAGTATTTGCCATTTTCCGAGTGGAGTATTGAAAATGGATAACCTCTAGCCGTCGTTCAAAGTTCACGTTAGTAGCAGAGATTGCTGCTTTGTGCCAAATATGAAAGTTGAAGGATTATTCAAATGGAGGAGAGACACTCAAGAATGTGATTCAATTTTATTTGAAATTTGAATAAAAAGATTGAAGGGTATTTGTTGTGATATTGAATGTGAATAGAGGTGAAAATAATGTTTACCTTTACATGAGATATGCAGTCAATGGATGAAACGAGCAAGCGATGTTATCTTCAGAAGATTTATTTTTCGATTATTTTATTTCAATGCTTATATCAAATCTAATTCTGCTATGACGTGGGGTAACATGAACAAAATTAAAGAGTTCCGACACTACTATCATCAGAAATCAAAATATGAATTGAAATAAAACCATATGTGTACTTATATGAGTTAGAAATTACTAAAATAAAGACATATTTCTATACACATCTTCTTCTTCTTCTTATTGGCATTACATCCCCACACTGGGACAGAGCCGCCTCGCAGCTTAGTGTTCATTGAGCACTTCCACAGTTATTAACTGCGAAGTTACCAAGCCAAGTTACCATTTTTGCATTCGTATATCATGAGGCTAACACGATGATACTTTTATGCCCAGGGAAGTCGAGATAATTTCCAATCCGAAAATTGCCTAGACCGGCGCCGGGAATCGAACCCAGCCACCCTCAGCATGATCTTGCTTTGTAGCCGCGCGTCTTACCGCACGGCTAAGGAGGGCCCCTATACACATACATAACTTTATTCGCGCTGGCCACTAAGTTGCTAGTGGTAATGGTCCAGTTTTGAGGCGCTATGCCGTTACAGAGAAGTTATTCATCCAGCCAGTAAATTGGTTCATCCATATGACTTACCCAGGTTCTTGCCCAATGCCCAAAATGTATTTCTGTTGCGTCCAAATACAATCACTATTTACAAACGTGACCATCTCAGAACAAGCATTACACACACCTTCGGCGCAGATCTACTGGGGGTCGGATAACAAAATCGTTCGTTCTCTGATACATTAAATCTATTCTACAAGCGTTACAAGTAGTTGAAACAGTGACCCATTCTTACCCTCGTATGACCCATGGTCAAACCCGACGACGATACCGAAAATGGTCATATTTGGTCGCCGAATATGGAAATATGCTCACTTATTAAGTGTGTGAAGTGAAAAGTCATTTGTGCTTATAAGCACTATAGTGTAAAGAAGAAGTGAGAAATAAGACGTTCGAATTAAGTATTGAGAAGCGAGAAGTAAGAAGTATGTAGTGGAAAGCAAGAAGAAGAGATGAGAAAGGTGATAAGTGATTAGTGAGGAGCAAGTAGTAAGAAACTTGGGGTTTAGTCTGGTTTGAATGAAAAACAACTAAGTATATTTTTTATTTCTCCAATATTCCGATCCAAATAAGATCTTTTTCAAATATTCGACATTATTGGCGGATTTGTAACTTTTAACAGTAATTTCCTGTTTAGTTTATCATCGCTTTTTTCCTCGAGAAAGCTTAAAAATAAATTTGGAATTTGTCGAAACTCACTAAAATACTTGACGAAAAAACAACAAAAATTTCGAATCCTTGAAAACTTACGCGCTTACGACCATAGGGGGGTCACTTTATGGATCGCTTCGTCAATGCTTTCTTTTTATCAATGTAACGAGTTGCGGTATTTTGTCTCAGATTCAATGGTTTGGTGTTATAAATGATTTTTGCCTTTGAAACAGTTGTGCCATTAGTTTGTTTTTATCCGTAGCATAAATTGATATTTAAATGATATTTTGGTGCAAATTTTTGATATTGTTGCCTGTTCTTTTATCTCTTATATCAATCAAGTCCATATCATGTTTTGTTATTCTGTTCATGGCTTCTTCCCGGGATTTTATAATATCGTAAGTATATAAAGTTACCTTGTTGTAACTTTTTATTTATTGTTATCCTTCAACAGGCTTAAGCTAGCCACAATGATAATGGTAATGATATAAAACAAAAACTGTAGCTCTGTTTTCTAAAAACTGTAACTCAGGTCATCAAATAAAAATAACAAAATGAAAATAAAACAAATACAACAATCTATTATCTACATTCATCTTCACAGTTTCACGGATTTTTGTCAGAAAAAAAATGACAAAAACTTTCGACGAAGCATATCAGCACATCAGTCGTCCGCCGCGGCCTAACATTGGGCGGCTACAAGACGGTAGACTAGCCCAAGAATACGCGCAGCAGCTGGAAGTGGCACTCCCAACGGAAGAGCAGCTAGGCGCAGCATCCCTTGAAGATGGCTGGAGAGATATTCGATGCACCATTGGAAGCACCGCAACCGCTGCACTAGGCAGTGTTGAGAAACTCACTCATATGAGTAAAAATTCCTCACTCATTTCTCATTTTTTCCGTGAGTACTCACGCGTGAGTTACTCACGACCTGTGAGTACTCACAAGTGAGCAAACGTGGTTTTGCTCACTCACGAGTGAGGAATTTTTGCTCAAATGAGTAATCCAATAAGATTAGTTTTTGTTTCTTCCACAATGTAGATGTCAAGTTTTGGCCAATTCTGGTAGTTGTCAAGAAGTACGTAAAAATTTGTGGCATGAATTTATGAAAAAAACAAAAGAATTTGTCAAATTGCTAATATATTGGGAATTACTATCAACATGTTAATTAATTGCATAATAATAAATTTCAAAAGTATGTAGTGCAGGATTGTTACGACTACGCGGATTTTGGGCATATGGCGCGGCTTTAGTTTCGAGTGAAAATTATATAAATAAAATTATGGATCTAAAATAATTGAGAATAAATGTGTTGAAGTTAATGTTGAGATATAATTTACGTTTGAAATCAATGTTTATACATGCCTTTTTCGTACAGCGATATATTCACTTCAAACACGATTTTTAATAGAAGGCCCCGAGTTAATGTGGTTAATTGTGGTTAATACCAATTGACGAATAGAGATGATGGTTGTGTGTGCGTGTGTGTTTTTGTGCATGTGCGTGTGCGCGTGTGCTTGTTTGTGCGTGTGTTCGTTTGTGCGTAGGTTTGAGTTTGCGTGTGTTTGTGTGTGCGTGTGTTTGAGTGTGCGCGTTTGTGTTTATGTGTATTATAACAATAATATAAAGAACATGCCAAGAACATGCCATAAGTCACCATATCTTCAAAGCGAAGGGTTGTCATACTAATGGCGATTTGTTCAGATTCATTCCACTTCATTTTGGTACAAGTGTGCATAGAGCGGCAAATTAGAATGGTATCAAGAATACTAAATTACCAATATAGTCCATTATGGCGCTACGGTGTCACAAAAGGTAAGCAACGTAGTAAAGAGACATTCCCAGGGGTGTCTCAAAGTATGATGTGAAATGCAATAGACCATGTCGAAATAAGGTAGTTGTTCCGTTATTAATAATATGCTCTTATATTAATAACATTTGCAAATCGAACAATTTTGGGTTAATTTGTGTCGTTTTAAGCACTGCTGAAAAAATCTCAAAAATTCTTTGTTACTAATTTGGGTAAAAGGAACGAATTCAAGGAGTGGTAATCCTAATATGCTAGAAATCGTGTTTTGATTTCTGAGTTTGGAAAAAAATGTAATTCAAATAGTTGACAACTGTTAAATTTGTGTAATTTTTCAATTATTGCACCCCTTGACTATCGCTTTTGAGACGCAAGATGCTGTCCGTTGCGTAATGTGGAGAGATTCACGAAGTGAACTATATTGTTAATCTACTATACATATCTGATGGTATTGAAAATCGTTTTTAATATAACGCACTTCAAGTGAAAATAGTCCCAATTTTAGTGATAAAACATGAGATCTCACGTGTATTTGACACTAAATTAGTTCTGGTTCGTGTGGATTCAAGTTCAGGCTGCGTAAATGACGCGGATCTGGTTTTGGCCGGCGTGGGAAATATTTCAAGGTCTCCGTAACAATCATAATGAATATTTATATAACATAACATTTATAATACGTAACATATGTATAACATAACATTTATAATGAATATTTATTTAATAAAATACTTAATATACAACATTTTGGAGTAAAAACAATTGGCTATACAATCACATTTTAAAACTCGGCTTCTGAAAAAATAGTAAAACTTGAGCATGCATTGCATTGTGTACATAATGCATTGAACATTCATTCATCAAATTCATCGTCGTTCAAACACTAACGACATCTTCGACACTAACTTCAGTTAGCTGGGTTAAGATAGTGAGCAAACGTCAAAATAGAGTAAATTCGATGCACACGCCACTAGTGATCGATTGGCCAACTAATGATTATTTGAATTAACCAGTAAATCAGTGAACGATGGAAATTTGTCGAGTGTTATGTCTGTTTGTCTGTGCTTGAACTAAATGATCGAACCACGTATGGTGGTACAGAAATATTGATCGTATGGTGGTATAAATAATATTGAAAGCTTTGACTATAATGCATGTCCCTTCTAGCTATTTTTATATTCGTAGTCTAAGCACCCCAAACACAAACACCCACCAAAATACAAACACGCACCCAAACATGAACACACAACTAAACACAAACACGCACCAAAATATAAACACGCAACTAAACATAAACACGCAACTGAACACAAACACGCACCCAAAACACAAACACGCACCCAAAACATAAACACACAACTAAACGCAAACACGAACCTAAATATAAACACGCAACTGAACACAAACACGCACCCAAAACATGAACACGCAACTAAACAGAAACACGCACCTAAATACAAACACGCAACTAAACACAACCACGCAACTAAACACAAATACGCACCCAAACATAAACACACAACTAAACACAAACACGCACCAAAATATAAACACGCAACTGAACACAAACACGCACCCAAAACATGAACACGCAACTAAACACAAACACGCACCTAAATACAAACACGCAACTAAACACTAATACGCACCCAAACATAAACACACAACTAAACACAACCCCGCACCAAAATACAAACACGCAACTGAACATAAACACGCAACTGAACACAAACACGCACCCAAAACATGAACACGCAACTAAACACAAACACGCACCTAAATACAAACACGCACCTAAATACAAACACGCAACTATACACAAACACGCACCCAAAACATGAACACACAACTCAACACAAACACACACCCAAAACATAAACACAAACACACACCTAAATACAAACACGCAATTAAACACAAACACGCACCTAAATACAAACACGCGCCTAAATACAAACACGCAACTAAAGACAAGCACGCACCGAAATACAAACACGCACCTAAACACAAACACGCACCTAAATACAAACACGCAACTAAACACAAACACGCACCCAAAACATGAACACGCATATAAACACAAACACGCATCTAAATACAAACACGCGCCTAAATAGAAACACGCACCCAAAACACAAACACGCACCAAAATACAAACACGCAACTCAACACAAACACGCACCCAAAACATAAACACGCAACTAAACTCAAGCACGCACCTGAACACAAACATGTACACGTATATTTCATGATCTTCAATTGACTTAGGAAATTCGCATTTTCAATTATTGCTAACCTTACAGTATATTTTTAAATACACCTATTTCCTCACTTACTCACCAAAAAAATCGAATGAGTAGTTTTACTCACTCAGGCGTGAGTTTACTCACGCGTGAGTGCTCACCATACCTGTGAGTACTCACGCGTGAGTAGAACTGGTTCAACTCATATGAGTGAGTGAGTGAGGATGGAACGAACCATGCTCACTCATTTCCCAACACTGGCACTAGGCACGGTGGATCCGAATCAGAGAATCGACTGGTATGACGGCGAATGTGAGCAGTTAATTGAGGAGAAGAATGCAGCATGGGCGAGATTGCAGCAACACCCCACGAGGGCGAACGAGGTACGATCTAAACGGGCGCGCAACAGACAAAACTCGATTTTTCGGAGGAAAAGCACCAGCAGCAAGATCGAGACCGTGAAGAGACGGAGCAACTGTACCGCGCTAATAACGCACGAAAGTTCTATGAGAAGTTGAACCATTCACGTAAGGCCCACGTGCCACAGCCCGATATGTGTAAGGACATAAACGGGAACTTTCTTACGAACGAGCGTGAGGCGATCCAAATGTGGCGGCAGCACTACGAAGAGCAACTGAATGGCGATGTGGCAGACAACGATGGCGGTATGGTAATGAACCTAGGACATGCGCCTTCCGGCTCTGAATCTCCAGGAAATCCAGGAGGAGATCGGCCGCCTGAAAACCAACAAAGCCCCTGGAGTTGACCAACTACCAGGAGAGCTGTTTAAACACGGTGGTGAGGCACTGGCTAGAGCGCTGCACTGGGTGATTACCAAGGTTTGGGAGGATGAGGTTCTGCCGCAGGAGTGGATGGAAGGTGTCGTGTGTCCCATCTACAAAAGGGCGATAAGCTGGATTGTAGCAACTACCGCGCAATCACATTGCTGAACGCCGCCTACAAGGTACTCTCCCAAATTTTATGCCGCCGACTAACACCAATTGCAAGAGAGTTCGAGGGGCAGTACCAGGCGGGATTTATAGGTGAAGTGAACGCTCTACCACAGACCAGGTGTTCGCCATACGTCAGGTATTGCAGAAATGCCGCGAATACAACGTGCCCACACATCATCAATTTATCGACTTCAAAGCCGCATATGATACAATCGATCGGGACCAGCTATGGCAGCTTATGCACGAAAACGGATTTCCGGATAAACTGATACGGTTGATCAAGGCGACGATGGATCGGGTGATGTGCGTAGTTCGAGTTTCAGGGGCGTTCTCAAGTCCCTTCGAAACGCGTAGAGGGTTAAGGCAAGGTGATGGCCTCTCGTGTCTGCTATTTAACATCGCTTTGGAAGGAGTGATTGAGGGATTGACACGAGTGGTACGATTTTCACGAAGTCCGTCCAGTTATTTGGTTTCGCCGACGACATTGATATCATGGCACGTAACTTTGAGAGGATGGAGGAAGCCTATATCAGACTGAAAAGCGAAGCTAAACGGATTGGACTAGTCATCAACACGTCGAAGACGAAGTACATGATAGGAAGAGGCTCAAGAGAGGTCAATGTAAGCCACCCACCACGAGTTTCTACCGGTGGTGACGAAATTGAGGTGGTTGAAGAATTCGTGTACCTGGGCTCACTGGTGACCGCCTATAACGATACCAGCAGAGAAATTCGGAGGCGCATAGTGGCTGGAAATCGTACGTACTTTGGACTCCGTAAGACGCTCCGATCGAATAGAGTTCGCCGCCGTACCAAACTGACTATCTACAAAACGCTTATAAGACTGGTAGTTCTTTACGGACACGAGACCTGGACGATGCTCGCGGAGGACCAACGCGCACTGAGAGTTTTTGAAAGGAAAGTGTTGCGTACCATCTATGGTGGGGTGCAGATGGCGGACGGTACGTGGAGGAGGCGAATGAACCACGAGTTGCATCAGCTGTTGGGAGAACCATCCATCGTTCACACCGCGAAAATCGGAAGTCTGCGGTGGGCCGGGCACGTAGCCAGAATTTCGGACAGTAATCCGGTGAAAATGGTTCTCGACAACGATCCGACGGGAACAAGAAGGCGAGGTGCACAGCGAGCAAGGTGGATCGATCAGGTGGAGGACGATTTGCGGACCCTCCGCAGACTGCGTGGTTGGCGAAGTGCAGCCATGGACCGATGTGAATGGAAAAGACTTTTATGTGCAGCACAGGCCACTCCGGCCTTAGTCTGATAATAAATAAATAATCAGCACATCAGTTATCAGCATATCAGTTGAAGTCGAATAACGATGGCACTCTGTTGAAGAACCGCTGTAAGTTACTAACTTCTCCTTGCATGTCATAACTAATACGTTGTAGAGGCAACCGAAGCATTATGTTGTTGATGGCTTCACAATCGATTCGACCGAGAAACGTGTAAGCAATCGTCATTGCTCTTGCTGGGCCTCTTCTGGAGCGAAGCAGCTCAAGATCTATTCAACAACATCTGCTCTTGTAGCTCCTCCAAGGATGCTTCCGAAGCGCTAAGCGAAGGAAGCGGTGCTGGACGGATTCCAATCATTCAGAGGCATTGCTGTAGGCCGGGCTCCATCGGGTCATCGCTTTTCGCTACAATATCAACTGTCGTCTGCTAGCAGGCAAAACTTTAAAATTTTAGAAGCATTGAAGATCCGCGCTCTCCTAGACTGAGAGGGGGTTCCACCTTTGATCCCATTTGACAGTAATGGTTTTAACGATCGCTTGATAAGTCTTACAGAGAAGGTAGACAAAATAGGTCGCCAATTCGTCAGCTCACACATTCTTGGACAGAACAGCTTCAGTCCGAAGGTAGCAGCGGTTAGCGGGCATGCAAACAACATTCATCTGACTCCCAATGACGTGAAGGAGTTGAAGATCTCAGTTGGCGAATTGACGGCCTAATATCAATATTCGAAAAACATGAAAAACATGAATCGTCCTGGAAGTCGGCGTAATTCATCCCCATCCAAAAGCCTGGGAAGGATCCTTCCTCTCCCAAAAGTTGTCGTCCCATCAGCCTTATATTGGTGTTATCCAAGCTGTTTGAAAATGCGATTTATCGCCGGCTACTTGAGTCTGCTGAACACCACAACATCTTCCTCGAGAAACAGCTCGGTTTCCGACGCGGTCGATCGGTTGTACACCAATTGACCACAGTTACCGACGTCATCAGACGAAACAGGTTTGTCTCGAAATCTCCACCACCTCCTAGCTCGTTGTCGAGGAGGTGTTTGAGAATATTTGACTTGATGGTCTGGTGTTCAACTGGAGCAGTTGACTGGTGAAAATCATCAATAATTAACTGCCGACGAGCGAGTCTTGATCAGAGGAGCAAGTTCTTAGATTTTTAGATATTAAGATTTTTATATTTTTAGATTTTTAGATTTTTGCATTTTTAGATCTTTAGATTTGAAAATTTTAAGATTTTTAGATTTTTAGATCTCTAGATTTTTAGATTTTTAGATTTTTGGATTTTTAGATTTTTAGATTTATAGATTTATAGATTTTTAGATTTTTAGATTTTTAGATTTTTAGATTTTTAGATTTTTGAATTTTTGATTTTTAGATTCTTAGATCTTTAGATTTTTAGATTTTTAGATTTTCAGATTTTCAGATTTTTAGATTTATTGATTTCTAGATTTTTAGATTTTTAGATTTTTAGATTTTTAGATTTTTAGATTTTTAGATTTTTAGATTTTTAGATTTTTAGATTTTTAGATTTTTAGATTTTTAGATTTTAAGATTTCTAGATTTTGAAATTTTTAGATTAGATTTTTTAGATTTTTAGATTTCTAGATTTTAGATTTTTAGGTTTTTTGATCTCTAGATTTTTTGATTTTTAGATTTTAGATTTTAGATTTTAGATTTTTAGATTTTTAGATTTTGAGATTTTTAGATTTTTAGATTTTTAGATTTTTAGATTTTTAGATTCTTAGATTTTTAAATTTTTAGATTTTTAGATTTTTAGATTTTTAGATTTTTAGATTTTTAGAATTAAATTTTTAAATTTTATGATTTTTGATTTTGGATTTTTAGATTTTATATTTTTCGATTTTAGGATTTTAAGATTTTAAGATTTTTTGATTTTAAGATTTTTAGATTTTAAATTTTTAAAATTTTTAGATTTTTAGATTTCTGGATTTTTAGATTTTTAAATTTTTAGATTTTTAGATTTTTAGATTTTTAGATTTTTAGATTTTTAGATTTTCAGATTTTCAGATTTTTAGATTTTTAGATTTTTTTCTATTTTCAGATTTTTAGATTTTTAGATTTTTCTATTTTTAAATTTTATAATTTCACGATTTTTAGATTTTTAGATTTTTAGATTTTAAATTTTTTAGATTTTTAGATTTTTAGATTTTTAGATTTTTAGATTTTCAGATTTTAGGATTTTTAGATTTTTAGATTTTAGATTTTTAAATTTTTGGATTTTTTGATTTTCAGATTTTAGGATTTTTAGATTTTTAGATTTTTAGATTTTTAGTTTTTAGATTTTTAGATTTTTAGATTTTTAGATTTTTAGATTTTTAGATTTTTAGATTTTTAGATTTTTAGATTTTTAGATTTTTAGATTTTTAGATTTTTAGATTTTTAGATTTTTAGATTTTTAGATTTTAGATTTTTAGATTTTTAGATTTTTAGATTTTTAGATTTTTAGATTTTTAGATATTTTTAGATTTTTGAATTTTTGATTTTTGGAATATTAGATTTTTAGATTTTTAGATATTTAGAAATTTTAGATTTTAGATTTTTTAGATTTTAGATGTTTACATTTTTAGATTTTTAGATTTTTAGATTTTTAGATTTTAGATTTTTAGATTTTTAGATTTTTAGATTTTTAGATTTTTAGATTTTTAGATTTTTAGATTTTAGATTTTTAGATTTTTAGATTTTTAGATTTTAGATTTTAGATTTTTAGATTTTTAGATTTTAGATTTTTAGATTTTAGATTTTTTAGATTTTAGATTTTTAGATTTTAAAATTTTTAGATTTTTAGATTTTTTAGATTTTTAGATTTTTAGATTTTTGAATTTTTAAATTTTGAAATTTTATGATTTTTGATTTTTGAATTTTAGATTTTATATTTTTCGATTTTAGGATTTTAAGATTTTAAGATTTTTAGAATTTAAGATTTTTAGACTTTAAATTTTTAAAATTTTTAGATTTTTAGATTTCTGGATTTTAGATTTTTAATTTTAGATTTTTAGATTTTTAGATTTTTAGATTTTTAGATTTTTAGATTTTCAGATTTTCAGATTTTTAGATTTTTAGATTTTTTTCTATTTTCAGATTTTTAGATTTTTAGATTTTTCTATTTTTAAATTTTATAATTTCACGATTTTTAGATTTTTAGATTTTTAGATTTTTAGTTTTTTAGATTTTTAGATTTTTAGATTTTTAGATTTTTAGATTTTTAGATTTTTAGATTTTTAGATTTTTAGATTTTTAGATTTTTAGATTTTTAGATTTTTGATTTTCAATTTTAGGATTTTAGATTTTTAGATTTTTAGATTTTTAGATTTTTAGATTTTTAGATTTTTTGATTTTAAGATTTTTAGATTTTTCGATTTTTAGATTTTTGGATTTTTAGATGTTTAGATTTTTAGATTTAGGATTTCTAGATTTTTTGATTTTTAGATTTTTAGATTTTTAGATTTTTAGATTTTCAGATTTTTAGATTTTTAGATTTTTAGATTTTTAGATTTTTAGATTTTTGGATTTTTAGATTTTTAGATATTTAGATTTTTAGATTTTTAGATTTTTAGATTTTTAGATGTTTACATTTTTAGATTTTTAGATTTTTAGATTTTTAGATTTTTAGATTTTTAGATTTTTAGATTTTTAGATTTTTAGATTTTTAGATTTTTAGATTTTTAGATTTTTAGATTTTTAGATTTTTAGATTTTTAGATTTTTAGATTTTTAGATTTTTAGATCTTTGGATTTTTAGATTTTTAGATTTTTAGAATTTTAGATTTTTAGATTTTTAGATTTATAGATTTTTAAATAATTAGATTTTTAGATTTTTAGATTTTTAGATTTTTAGATTTTTAGATTTTTAGATTTTTAGATTTTTAGATTTTTAGATTTTTAGATTTTTGCATTTTTAGATCTTTAGATTTGAAAATTTTAAGATTTTTAGATTTTTAGATCTCTAGATTTTTAGATTTTTAGATTTTTGGATTTTTAGATTTTTAGATTTATAGATTTATAGATTTTTAGATTTTTAGATTTTTAGATTTTTAGATTTTTAGATTTTTAGATTTTTGAATTTTTGATTTTTAGATTCTTAGATCTTTAGATTTTTAGATTTTTAGATTTTCAGATTTTTAGATTTATTGATTTCTAGATTTTTAGATTTTTAGATTTTTAGATTTTTAGATTTTTAGATTTTTAGATTTTTAGATTTTTAGATTTTTAGATTTTTAGATTTTTAGATTTTTAGATTTTTAGATTTTTAGATTTTTAGATTTTTAGATTTTAAGATTTCTAGATTTTGAAATTTTTAGATTAGATTTTTTTAGATTTTTAGATTTCTAGATTTTTAGATTTTTAGATTTTAAGATTTTTAGATTTTTAGATTTTTAGATTTTTAGATTTTTAGATTTTTAGATTTTTAGATTTTTAGATTTTTAAATTTTTAGATTTTTAGATTTTTAGATTTTTAGATTTTTAGATTTTTGAATTTTTAAATTTTGAAATTTTATGATTTTTTGATTTTTGGATTTTTAGATTTTATATTTTTTGATTTTAGGATTTTAAGATTTTAAGAGTTTTTGAATTTTAAGATTTTTAGATTTCAAATTTTTAAAATTTTTAGATTTTTAGATTTCTGGATTTTTAAATTTTTAAATTTTTAGATTTTTAGATTTTTAGATTTTTAGATTTTTAGATTTTTATTTTCAAATTTTAAGATTTTTAGATTCTTAGATTTTTTCTATTTTCAGATTTTTAGATTTTAGATTTTTCTATTTTTAGATTTCAAAATTTTCAGGTTTTGAGATTTTTAGATTTTTAGATTTTTAGATTTTACGATTTTAGATTTTAAGATTTTTAGTTTTTTAGATTTTTAGATTTTTAGATTTTTAGATTTTTAGATTTTTAGATTTTAGATTTTTAGATTTTTAGATTTTTAGATTTTTAGATTTTAGATTTTTAGATTTTTAGATTTTTTGATTTGAGATTTTAGATTTTTAGATTCTAGATTTTTAGATTTTTAGATTTTTAGATTTTTAGATTTTTAGATTTTAGATTTTAGATTTTAGATTTTAGATTTTTAGATTTTTAGATTTTTAGATTTTTAGATTTTTGAATTTTAGATTTTAAGATTTTTAGATTTTTAGATTTTTAGATTTTAGATTTTCAGATTTTTAGATTTTTAGATTTTTAGATTTTTAGATTTTTAGATTTTTAGATTTTTAGACGTTTAGATTTCTAGATTTTAAAATTTTTTAGATTTTTAGATTTTAGATTTTTAATTTTAGATTTTTAGATTTTAGATTTTGAATTTTTAAATTTTTAGATTTTTAAATTTTAGATTTTTAGAATTTTAGATTTTTAGATTTTAGATTTTTAATTTTTAGATTTTTAGATTTTAGATTTTTAGATTTTTAGATTTTTAGATTTTTAGATTTTAGATTTTTAGACTTTTAGATTTCCAGATTTTAGGTTTTTTAGATTTTTAGATTTTTAGAATTTTTAGATTTTTAGATTTTTAGATTTTTAGATTTTTAGATTTTAGATTTTTAGATTTTTTAGATTTTTAGATTTTAATTTTTAGATTTTTAGATTTTTAGATTTTTAGATTTTAGAATTTTTTTAGATTTTTAATTTTAATTTTAGATTTTTAGATTTTTGAATTTTTAGATTTTAGATTTTTAGATTTTTTTAGATTTTTTGATTTTTAGATTTTTAGATTTTTTGAATTTTTAATTTTTATATTTTTAATTTTTAATTTTTAGATTTTTAGATTTCAGATTTTTAGAAAATTTAGATTTTTAGATTTTTAGAGTTTATAATTTTTAGATTTTTAGATTCTTAGAATTTAGAAATTTTAGATCTTTAGATTTTTAAATTTTTAGATTTTAATTTTAGATTTTAGATTTTTAGATTTTAGATTTTTAGATTTTTAGATTTTAGATTTTTAGATTTTTAGATTTTAGATTTTTAGATTTTAGATTTTTAGATTTTTAGATTTTTTAGATTTTAATTTAGATTTTAATTTTAGATTTTAGATTTTTAGATTTTTAGATTTTTAGATTTTTAGATTTTAGATTTTTTAGATTTTAATTTGATTTTTAGATTTTTGAATTTTAGAATTTTTTAGATTTTTAATTTTTAGATTTTTAGATTTTAGATTTTTAGATTTTTAGATTTTAGATTTTGAATTTTAGATTTTTTAATTTTTAGATTTTTAGATTTTAGATTTTAGAATTTTTTTAGATTTTAGATTTTTAGATTTTTGAATTTTTAGATTTTTAGATTTTAGATTTTAGATTTTTAGATTTTTAGATTTTTAGATTTTAGATTTTAGATTTTTAGATTTTAGATTTTTAGATTTTAGATTTTTTAGATTTTAGATTTTTAGATTTTTAGAATTTTAGATTTTTAGATTTTATGATTTTTGATTTTTAGATTTTTAGAATTTTTTAGATTTTTAGATTTTTTAGATTTTAGATTTTTAGATTTTAGATTTTTTAGATTTTTAGATTTTGAATTTTAGATTTTTAGATTTTAGATTTTAGATTTTGAATTTTTTAGATTTTTAAATTTTTAGATTTTTAGATTTTTAGATTTTAGATTTTAAATTTTTAGATTTTTAGATTTTTAGATTTTTAGATTTTAGATTTTAGATTTTTTAGATTTTTAGATTTTTAGATTTTAGATTTTTAGATTTTTAGATTTTAGATTTTTAGATTTTTGAATTTTTAGATTTTGAATTTTAGATTTTTAGATTTTAGATTTTTAATTTTTAGATTTTTAGATTTTTAGATTTTTAGATTTTTAGATTTTAGATTTTAGATTTTAGATTTTTAGATTTTAGATTTTTAGATTTTTAGATTTTTAGATTTTTAGATTTTTAGATTTTTGATTTTTAGATTTTAGATTTTTTAGATTTTAGATTTTTAGATTTTTAGATTTTTAGATTTTTTAGATTTTTAGATTTTAGATTTTAGATTTTTAGATTTTTGATTTTAGATTTTTAGATTTTAGATTTTTAGATTTTAGATTTTTAGATTTTTAGATTTTAATTTTAGATTTAGATTTTTTAGATTTTAGATTTTAGATTTTTAGATTTTTAGATTTTAGATTTTTAGATTTTTAGATTTTTAGATTTTAGATTTTAATTTTAGATTTTTAGATTTTTAGATTTTTAGATTTTTAGATTTTAGATTTTTAATTTTAGATTTTTTAGATTTTTAGATTTTTAGATTTTAGATTTTAGATTTTTAGATTTTTAGATTTTAGATTTTAGATTTTTAGATTTTTTAGATTTTAGATTTTTGAATTTTTAGATTTTTAGATTTTTAGATTTTTTAGATTTTAGATTTTTAGATTTTAGATTTTTGAATTTTTGGATTCTTAGATTTTTTGATTTTTAGTTTTTTAGATTTTTAGATTTTTAAATTTTTAGATTTTTAGATTTTTATTAGATTTTTAGATTTTTAGATTTTTAATTTTTAGATTTTTAGATTTTTAGATTTTTAATTTTTCAGATTTTTAGATTTTTGAATTTTTAGATTTTTAGATTTTTGAATTTTTAGATTTTAAGATTTTCAGATTTTAGATTTTAGATTTTTAGATTTTTAGATTTTTAGATTTTAGATTTTTAGATTTTAGAATTTTTAGATTTTAGATTTTTAGATTTTAGATTTTAGATTTGTAGATTTTTGAATTTTTAGATTTTAGATTTTTAGAATTTTTAGATTTTAGATTTTTAGATTTTTAGATTTTTAGATTTTTAGATTTTAGATTTTAGATTTTTAGATTTTTAGATTTTTAGATTTTTAGATTTTCAGATTTATAGATTTTTAGATTTTAGATTTTTAATTTTTTGAATTTTTTAGATTTTTGAATTTTTAGATTTTTAGATTTTTAGATTTTAGAATTTTTAGATTTTAATGTTTTTAGATTTATGAATTTTAAATAATTAGATTTTTGAATTTTTGAATTTTTAGATTTTGAATTTTTAGATTTTTAATTTTAGATTTTAGAATTTTAGATTTTTTAGATTTTTAGATTTTGAATTTTTAATTAGATTTTTAGATTTTTAGATTTTAGATTTTTAGATTTTAGATTTTAGATTTTTAGATTTTTGAATTTTTAGATTTTAGATTTTTAGATTTTTAGATTTTTAGATTTTTAGATTTTTAGATTTTTAGATTTTTAGATTTTTAGATTTTTAGATTTTTAGATTTTTTGATTCCAGATTTTTAGATTTTGAATTTTTAGATTTTTAAATTTCAGGATTTTAAGATTTTAAGATTTTTAGATTTTTAGATTTTAAGATTTTAAGATTTTAAGATTTTAAGATTTTAAGATTTTAGATTTTTAGATTTTCAGATTTTTAGATTTTTAGATTTTTAGAATTTTTTGTTTTTTGTTTTTTTAGATTTTTTGATTTTTAGATTTTGAATTTTAGATTTTTTAGATTTTTAAATTTTTGGATTTTTAGATTTTCAGATTCTTAGATTTTTAAATTTTTCAATTTTTAGATTTTTAGATTTTAGATTTTTAGATTTTTTGAATTTTAGATTTTTAGATTTTGAATTTTTAGATTTTTAGATTTTTAGATTTTAGATTTTTAAATTTTTAGATTTTAGATTTTTAGATTTTGAATTTTTGATTTTTAGATTTTTGAATTTTTAGAATTTTAATTTTAGATTTTTAGATTTTTAGATTTTAGATTTTAATTTTTTTAGATTTTTAAATTTTAATTTTTTAGATTTTTGAATTTTTAGATTTTTAAATTTTAGATTTTAGATTTTTAGATTTTTAGATTTTTAGATTTTTAAATTTTTAGATTTTTGAATTTTGAATTTTAGATTTTTAGATTTTTAGATTTTTAGATTTTAGATTTTAGATTTTTTAGATTTTTAGAATTTTAGATTTTTAGATTTTAGATTTTTAGATTTTTAATTTTTAGATTTTTAGATTTTTAGATTTTTAGATTTTAGATTTTTAGATTTTTAGATTTTTAGATTTTAGATTTTTAGATTTTTTAGATTTTTAGATTTTTAGATTTTAGATTTTTAGATTTTAGATTTTTAGATTTTAGATTTTTAGATTTTGATTTTTAGATTTTAGAATTTTTAGATTTTTAGATTTTTAATTTTGAATTTTTAGATTTTAGATTATTAGATTTTTAGATTTTTTGATTAGAATTTTTTAGATTTTTAGATTTTAATTTTAAGATTTTGAATTTTTCGATTTTTAGATTTTAGATTTTTAGATTTTTAGAATTTTTAGATTTTTAGATTTTTAGATTTTGAATTTTGAATTTTTAGATTTTTAGATTTTTAGATTTTAATTTTAGATTTTAGATTTTTAGATTTTTGAATTTTTAGATTTTAGAATTTTTAGATTTTTAGATTTTAGATTTTTAGATTTTAGATTTTTAGAATTTTTAGATTTTTAGATTTTAGATTTTTAGATTTTTAGATTTTAGATTTTTTAGATTTTAGATTTTAGATTTTTAGATTTTAGATTTTAGATTTTAGATTTTTTAATTTTTAGATTTTCGATTTTTAGATTTTTGAATTTTAGATTTTAGATTTTAGATTTTTAGATTTTTAGATTTTAGATTTTAGATTTTTAGATTTTTAGATTTTAGATTTTGAATTTTGAATTTTTAGATTTTGAATTTTTAGATTTTTAGATTTTTAGAATTTTAGAATTTTTAGATTTTTAGATTTAAGATTTTTAGATCTAAGATTTTTAGATTTAAGATTTTTAGATTTTAGATTTTTAGATTTTTTGATTTTTAAATTTTTAAATTTTTAGATTTTTTGATTTTTAGATTTTTAGATTTTTAGATTTTTAGATTATTAGATTTTTATATTCTTAGATTTTTAGATATTTAGATTTTAAAATTTTCTGATTTTTAGATTTTTAGATTTTTAGATTTTTGAATTCTTAGATTTAGAGAATTTTAGATTTTTAGATTTTTGAATTTTTTAGATTTTTAAATTTTTAAATTTTTAAATTTTTAAATTTTTAAATTTTTAAATTTTAGATTTTTAGATTTTAGAATTTTAGATTTTAGATTTTTAGATTTTTGAATTTTTAGATTTTTAGATTTTGAATTTTTAGATTTTTAGATTTTAGATTTTTAGATTTTTAGATTTTTAGATTTTTAGATTTTAGATTTTTAGATTTTTTGAATTTTTAGATTTTTTAGATTTTTAGATTTTAGATTTTGAATTTTTGAATTTTTAGATTTTTAGATTTTAGATTTTTTAGATTTTTAGATTTTTAGATTTTTAGATTTTGAATTTTTATATTTTAGATTTTTAGATTTTAGATTTTTAGATTTTTTAGATTTTAGATTTTTAGATTTTAGATTTTTAGATTTTTAGATTTTTTAATTTTTAGATTTTTAAATTTTCAGAATTTTAGATTTTTTAGATTTTAGATTTTTAGAATTTTTAGATTTTTAGAATTTTGGATTTTTTGAATTTTGGATTTTTAGATTTTTAGATTTTAGAATTTTGAATTTTTGAATTTTTAGAATTTTTAGATTTTTAATTTTAAATTTTAAATTTTTAATTTTTAGATTTTTAGATATTTAGATTTTAAATTTTTAAATTTTTAAGTTTTTAGATTTTTAGATTTTATATTTTTAGATTTTTAGATTTTAGATTTTTAGATTTTAGATTTTTAGATTTTAAGAATTTTTAGATTTTAGATTTTTAATTTTTAGAATTTTAGATTTTTAGATTTTTAGATTTTTAGATTTTTGGATTTTTAGATTTTTAGATTTTTAGATTTCTAGATTTTTAGATTTTTAAATTTTTAGGTTTTTAGATTTTTAGATTTTTAGATTTTTAGATTTTTAAAATTTTAGATTTTTAGATTTTTAGATTTTTAGATTTTTAGATTTTTAGATTTTTAGTTTTTAAGTTTTTATGATTTTAAGGGTTTATGTTTCAAGATTTTCAGATCTCTGAATTTTTAATTTTAACGTTTTTAGATTTTCTGATGTTAAGATGTTCAGAATATCAGATTTTTATAAATCTAAGCTAGATTTAAAAAAAATTTAAATCCTAAAGATTCCCGGATATTTAATCTTTAGACATAAATTTTTATAATTTGTTTTAAACGGAATTGATAGAGCTTTGCTAACATGTTCACATTGAGGCTGAAAGGCTACATTTGATGCAATTGGACTAGCGATTCAGCACCATCTGAAACATCAGCTGATAATGCATTAAAACTAGATCAAGGTGGCGGGAACAGGGATTCGTCATCAGGATTCAGGATGATTATCATCGCCGAATTAGAAGATTAATTCTTGCGGATTCTTACAAGTCAGGACAGCATTGAAAGGCCGGAAGAGCTGCTGAACCAGATTCTCGTCGTCCCTACCGTCAGTTGGCACGTAGAGCACTCTGATCCTGATAGAGTGTTGTTGCAGTTCAATCTTATCCCCAGAGCTGTTCCACCGGAGCCAAATCAATATTGCAACTTAAATAGTACTCAACCGCTTTTGAAATGCCACCCTTTCTGGCTTTGCTACCGTTTGTGGCATTACGATCAACTCTAAATACGTAAAATAGACTTCCAAAAAGTTGGTTTGACAATGCCGATTATTTAAGCCACGACTTTGTTCAAAAAAATAACGTCGTATGTATTTAGAACCACTGCAGTAAGGAAAAAACCTCCGATTTTCGTTCTCATGCCTCTCACATTCTGATAAGGAAGACGCAATGGCGAACGAAAGGAAGCACCAGGAAATTGTGCGCTATCGATAGGAGTAGCTGATTTGCATTTAGATGCAGATGCCGTGAAGAGATTGAAGATATGAAAAGCGTCTGAAATATCTACTTATAGAGTTTAGAAGATGAATCGAAAATGAATCATATTATGAGATTAAAATGTCTTCTCTGGCTTTTCGGGAAACTTATATCTACTTCATTTTAATATTTTGTTGTATTCATCAACGAAAAAAATGAAAATGCAATAGTTTTCCTGCTTTTACTTATAGTTGACTTGAAAGAAGGTGACTGACTAACTAATAACAATTCAGTTATGAATTTCATCCAAATCAATCGAAACAAAAAGTTCTAGATATGATACATTTACTAAGTTATCACCGCTATAAGCAATACAATCAAATTACCATGATATCCCGAATTGTTCCTTCCTACGGCATACCACCAGTCGAGAAGGAAGAACCGAGCAGGGGTTGACCTAACCACGTGCCAAATTGGGCACTCTTGCAAAAATCTGATTTAAACCTTGTTTTCCACTTGCACCAGCAGCACCCGACCGACTGAACCGTAAGGGCATCTTCTCGGAGTCTTCCGACTTGTTTGCTCCGTGCCAATCTGTGCGGAAACCGCGTGGGGACAGAGAAAGTTGGATCCGGTTGACCGCCCGCTTACACACATCGAGTTGAAAAGTTTGTATCGCACGGAACAGCCAATTGTCCGATTGTCGTGGATCGTTTGTCGTCGTCGCCAGGGCCATTTCTCGGCAGCGGATTATTTGTTTTTCTTCCGGGGGAAGGGGATCCAGTCAGTAGAAATAAAATTGTTTCGAAATTATTTGCCCGGAAAAAGTTATTACCTCACTCATATAACATGGTTCCCTGGGGAAGGATTGTGTTCCGTGACACCCTGCGTATCCGCAATGGGAGCGACCAAGGCGAAGAAGTGAACTGATGTCAACAAATGGCTTTATGGTGGACGTTTCTACAAATTGGTTCCGGTTGTACAGGTTTATGACGCATTTTTTCCCTGGCACAATTTCAGGAAACACTCAATAACTTTCTTGCTTTGGAAGGAGTTTACACATTTTTTGTGATGTGCTTTGTCGCTAAGTGTTTAGACTCATGATGTTCCCAATCATTGCATCAAAATATGATCGTCGCGACACTTTTATTTATTATTAACAAATAGACTGTACTTGTTAATTCGTTATTGCATATAGAACTACGCATTACCCAGTTATCCTTCAGAACTCTCTTCTGTTGTTCTGTTTCTGTGCAGTCAACGTAAGTCGTTCTGCGGTAAAGTCATCGAGAAGGACTATAGACAGCAAGCTATTGTTCGGCTACAGGACGACGCATTGCAACGATTTGTTGAAATTGTTATATCCACATTTCCCTAATGTTCACGGTGTTTTTCATACATAAATAAAGACGCGAAAAAAGTCAATGTTTTCGTTTGCGGCTTATGAAACAATAATGTCGATTTGATTGGTTTACAAACCCAAGTGAAAAAGCCTTCGTTCCACACATAGAGGCAATGCCTGTTCAACGCAGCACGTTCGGTGGAGACACATGGCCTTTTGCTTACATACCCTTGTTTACATAGCGCACTTTTTTTTCCACCTCAGTGTTACCCATTATAACAGGGAAGAAAATTTGCAATTCAAAGGAAAATTCTTTCGCACCTCCATCCGCTTAGGCCGAAGTGTCTCTGACGTGAAACGAGAACCGATTGTTGCGGATCGTCTGGGAAGTGGCGCTCTACCTGTGGGCCCAGATGCCATTGCAAGACAGCAAATTTGACTTTGATGCGAAGCATTGAAAATGTTTCACTGCTCAACAACGGCATCAATATTTCCTTTCAATGCCTTTGTCATTTTCATCGCACCTTGTTGGGGGTTTCTTTTCAAAGAAGCTCCAATCCCGGCCGTTATGTTTTAGGTGGAGTGACGCACCATCATGTGATCAGATTGTGTATCTTTGATGCAGTACAATACAATGTGTTATGTGTTTAGGGGAACAGATCAATGCTCTATCGTACGCTTCAAAATTGGCCAACATTTACCTAGAAAATAATTTGACAAAGCATCAGTTTCGCATATTAAATTTATTTGCAAAATTAGAAAATAATTAAAGAGTCGAATTTTAATATCTTTTGATACGAAATATACGAAAGTGTTGAGATTAAAAACAACAACCCTACATACGTCGGTCGTTTAACCGTATCATCCGGTGATGGTATCTGCAGAATAAAAGCTTTGTGCTTTTTCACTATGTGAGGAAATATGCAATGGTATTTTTTGAACCTGGCTGTAAGTGAGGCACATTCATCCTACGTATGCTGTTTTGGTTTAGAGTTCAGTTATAATCGATGATGTTATTGTACCGTACATACACATCTAGTAAAGCACGAATTAATATCCACACAGTTAGGAGGTCATTTCAAAGGAAAATATAAAAAAAATGTTGCAATAGATTTTACGACCGTGATTATAATGATTGATTTGTTTATCGGCTTTATCGGTCAGTCATACTTAGGGTGACCATATGATTTTTTTCCAAAGGAGGACAATTTACCCGAAACGTAGGACATTTGGTTAAAAAGGAGGACAAAAAAAATCGATCGATTTTTAGTTTTTAATATGATCAAGAATATTATATTTGTTAGAGTTTTGCACATTAAAGTTTATTGTAAGAAGTTTTGTAAGTCGAGGCAACTCAGCAAACAAGAGATCGTGTGTCAATGGGAATAAGTTCGTAAAGTGGAGGCCATATATGTACGTAGGGGAAGGTGGGTAGACTTGATCCCCGGGGAGACTTGATCACCCCCTTTTTATCGAGGACTAAAGTAGTTTTGTTCTAGCGTATTTTTTAGTATAGATCTTTTAGACAAATGACCTTTATGTGGTGGGTTAATTTTTGGATTGACAACCTTATTTATTCTGCAGGGCGGTTTGTATATTTTGACCTTCCTAAAGATTTTTTTATTGGCCAAGCAAAATTTGAACAACTTTTCATAACAATAACCAAATGCTTTCGTTTTTTCACAGCACAAAGCCTTAAATATGCTTAATGATCTGTACTGATGAAAATGTCAACACTCCATCAAAGTTTTAGGATATTTTGATCCCTCATTAGTCATCCATACAAAAATTTGGCGAAAAAATTCAAAAAAATATAAATCTGTTCTCAGGCTTCTATTTTTTTGTAGATTTGACAGATTTGATGAAGGATTAACAGGAAAAAATATTTATTGCGTAGATATCATAAAAAGGGGATCAAATTTTCAAATTGCATGTACTGTCGAATTCAATAACAAGAATCGTTCACGCATACGCACAGAACTTCGAAAATTCCGCGTATTTTGAAGGAAAAATATTTAAAAAATTTGAGGGCACCTATCTAATTTTATCAAAGCAAGTTCTTGGAGATGGATCAATTTCCCCCGAATATTTTAAAAGTAGATTTTTGACAGCACTCCAAAAAATCGATTGTGTATCAATAACAACAATAACTTAAGGACTGTCATACATCAGTAAAGTTAAATACTATATTTCAAGACAAAAATTTCAAAACGACTTATCTGCTTTTGTAAACAAAGATTCAAACGATGATTTGACGAATCTGAGAGCTCTCCCACGCAAGCCAACACCACCAATAGGTAGGTGAAGGTTTCCGCTACCTGTTGATGGTGTTGGTTTGCGTGGGAGAGCTATCAGATTCGTCCAATCGCCGTTTGAATCTTTGTTTACAAAAGCAGATAAGTCGTTTTGAAAATTTTGTCTTGATTTCTTAGAGAGTCTGTGTGGAAATCGCGTATGTTTATTTATTTTTGGCTGTGATACATCGGAAATCAGAAAAGGGGATCAAGTCTACCCAGTCTCCCCTACACTTTGCATGAAGTCAAATTGAGTCAAGTGCCTATATCGCCTCCACCTCGTACACTTATTCGCTAGCATATGCAACTTTTTTTTGCCTGGGAAATACGACATCATCTTTTTATTTATTAACATTATATCTTCAGACGGAATATTTCCAACTGTCATTATAGTCTATGATAAGCACTTTTCAGTTATAAACAGGAAGCACCTTATTTATAGTGGTAAAATTTAAGCTTCAACTAATTTCAAAATCAACAGTGAAAAAAAGTTGAATATTATTATGCTGGAATTTTTAGCGATAATCCACAACAATTTTAACAAGAAAAGCTCATCACATGCAATATATAGCTGACCGAACATTAGGTTCTATTAGGACAGTAGAAGCATAAGTACAAGAACGCTAGTAGAGCTGTAGTCGTTAAAATTATTTTGCCAATTTCTACAATGGCAAATCGATGGGTACATATTTACTTGTAAAAAATTTTGAGAAGCATTTGCATCTTCTGATGTCTTCGACACCGACACCGATATTAACAATAATTGAAATAATACAATAAAGGAAAATATTTTATTAGAAATAAAAAAACGCAAAAGTGTGCAACGATTATTTTGCGAATGGATCTCTGTTGTAGTATTGTTTATTAAACTAGAATTTCTACATAAAAAATTAATAAATCGACTTTTTTTTCAAAATGTTCAAAAAGGAGGACATTTTAGCGCAAAAGGAGGACACCTGATTTTTAATAAAAAAGGAGGACATGTCCTCCTTTAGGATACCACATGGTCACCCTATCCGGAAGCTGCTCTAGGAACCTCTTCGAAAGTTCCCCCAGAGCTTCCTTCGAAAGCTCCTCCAGGAACTTCTACGGAAGTTTCTCCCTGAAATCCTCCAGAAGTTCCTCTGGAAACATCTCCAGAAATTCCTACGGAAGCACCTTGAGAAATTGCTCCGGAAGCTCCTCCAGGAACTCCCCCACAAGTTCTTCCAGGAATTCCTCCAGCAATTTCTCCGGAAGTGCCTCCAGGAAATCCTACGGAAGAACCCTGAGAAATTCCTCCGGATGTTCCTCCAGGAATTCCTCCGGAAGATCCTCTGGTTGGCGGCTTGGTTAGTGGTATGGAGCCACCATGCCAAGACAGGACTGCCACTACCAGGACGTTAGGCAATAAGATACTCTCATCTATCCCATCCTATCCTAGCCTATCCTATCGTATCCTATCCTATTCTATCCTATCCTATTCTATTCTATTCTATCCTATTCTATTCAATCCTATTCAATTCTATCCTATCCCATCCTATCCTATCCTATCCTATCGTATCCTATCCTATTCTATCCTATCCTATCCTATCCTATCTTGTCCTATCCCATCCTATCCTATCCTTTCCTATCCTATCGTATCCTATACTATCCTACCCGAACATATTTCATTTTTTCCTATTCTATTCTATTCTATCTTATCCTATCCCATCCTATACTATCCTATCCTATCCTATCCTATCCTATCCTATTCTATTCTATTATATTCTATCCTATTCTATACTATCCTATCCTATTCTATCCTATTCTATCCTATCCTATCCTATACTATCCTACCCTATATAGACCTGTGCGCGGCCGTTTACGATCGGCGGCTGTTTATTATCGATGAATTTCTCCGGAAGCTGCTCTAGGAACCTGTTCGAAAGTTCCTCCAGAAATTCCTTCGAAAGTTCCTCCAGGAACTTCTACGGAAGTTTCTCCCTGAAATCCTCCAAAAGTTCCTTTGGAAACATCTCCAGGAATTCCTACGGAAGCACCTTGAGAAATTCCTCCGGAAGCTCCTCCAGGAACTCCCCCACAAATTCCTCCATGAATTCCTCCGGAAGTTCCTCTGGAAATTCCTCCGGAAGTTTCTCTGGGAATTCCTCCGAAAGTTCCGCTAGGAATTCCTCCAGAAGTTTCGCTACGAATTCCTCCGCAAGTTCCTCCAGGAATTCCTCCGGAAGTTCCTCCAGGAATTCCTCCGGAAGTTCCTCCAGGAATTCCTCCGGAAGTTCCTCCAGGAATTCCTCCGAAAGTTCCTCCAGGAATTCCTCCGAAAGTTCCTCCAGGAATTCCTGCGGAAGTTCCTCCGGAAGTTCCTCCAGGAATTCCTCCGGAAGTTCCTCCAGGAATTCCTTCGGAAGTTTCTCCAGGAATTCCTCCGGAAGTTCCTCCAGGAATTCCTCCGAAAGTTCCTCCAGGAATTCCTCCGAAAGTTCCTCCAGGAATTCCTGCGGAAGTTCCTCCGGAAGTTCCTCCAGGAATTCCTCCGGAAGTTCCTCCAGGAATTCCTTCGGAAGTTTCTCCAGGAATTCCTCCGAAAATTCCTCCAGGAATTCCTCCGGAAGTTCCTCCTGGAATTCCTCCGGAAGTTCCTCCAGGAATTCCTCCAGAATGTGCAATCAATAGTTGAATACTATCCTAAACGTCAACTGTGCACGCAAATAAGGTATGCCGCATGGGCTCATCTAAAATGTGGCAAAAAGAAAACGTCACTAAAGTCAGCGAAAAACAACTGTCAGCTTCTACTTCCGATTAACCTCAGCTTCACATCGCACTCTTTGTCGTTCCGTAAAGTTTCGCAGCAAGGAAAGGTAGCTGCATCTCTGTGTAGCGTGATCCGGTGCCACGAAAAGTGATCGGAAGCGATTCAGTGCACCAGTGTCCCGGAAGGTGAGATAGTGCACAAAATAAAACAAAGTTGTTAAACTGTTCGCTTTTCCCAGACCGATCGTCCAACACTTCGATAAGTAACCTTTGCATGTACGACGGGAAGCCACTGCACGTGGGTGGCATAACCCATTTGCACCAGATTCTTCAATTCTAAGAGTCGCACATCGGATAGAAGGTGAGTTGATTGAGATCCGATCGATCACGAAAGTGAAGGACGCACCAGAAATAAAGCTAAATAAGGTGAGTCAATCGGTATTGATGGGGAACGACAATTTGCTCACCGATTTGTTGATTTGTTTCCTGCAGCTCAAAGGCACGTAGCACGCTGATCGTCATTCGTGCCGTCGTCAATCGCATTCGCTCTCGCACGACTAAAGGCCTCCCAAAAGGAGTAAGTCCGTTGAATATGAGATCCAAAGAAAAAACTAACGGATCCAATTTGTAAGGCCCTGATTTGTATATTACAATTTGTCAATTTCGGAGGTCAGACGTAGACGTAGGGACAACCGAAGGTCACTGGTCCCACGAGGGGAACGTATTGCAGAGCTGGCAGTATCCGTTGCGGAGGACCTGTTCGAGACTGTGTGACAGAGATACGGACGGCGATCATTCCACGATCGTGGGAGCGGCATCGCATCTTCAAGTGGCACGACAATCTCGTAACCGTAGCCGGTAGCGTAGCGTCGGGTGGTAGCTGATTCTGGTGACAAAGCCGGGAAGAGCACTTGGCACATCATTGTCAAAACGAGGCGAAGAACGAAGCGACTTCAGGGGAGCACAATCGTGGCACGACGTGCGCTTGACGGTTCGATCGGAGGAACCCAGGTAGGAGGAACGAGGCGACGCGGAGAATGCGGCGGACGTGAGTGCTAGCTTAAGATAGTGAAGAGAAGAAGATGAAAGAAGACAGGGCATGCAAGGTGTTTAGAAGAGTAGGGTGACTATGATAAAATGATATGATTTGTTTTAACTTGTCTTTATTTTAAGGCTCAAGCGCCATTAAACATAACGGAGCCGTTATATCTTTGATTTTTAGTTACAATCATGATTTGCGTCTTAGTTCATAATATTTGTTTTGGGGAGCCGAAAAACTCGCGGCTTGGTCGAGGTTAAGGAGTACAAGAAAAAAAATAGGAAATGGAATAGGGTCTAGGAAGCGTTGTTGCGATGTTCTCACTGCTGATTGACAGGGGACAAACTGTAATGATACAATCCATTTTTTCCAGGCGGAGCGGGTGGGGACAAGGTGGACATGACCTTACAATAGACAGGGGGGGGCAGACAAAAACATTGATTCGTTTTAAGAAGTTATGCACGATGGCCATGTACTCTAGATCAAGCTTACCCAGCACATCTCTAAAGTCTACCTTATCTGGTTTCCCTCGGGCCCGGAGGGATGCACATAAATCGGACCTGGCAACGTCGTAATTGGGACAACTCCAGGCAACGTGGTTAATGTCTTGGTAATCTGCACCACAGTCGCATCGATTGCTGTCTATAAGTCCTATTCGATAGAAATGTGAGTTTAAAGAGTAGTGATTAGACATTAGTCGACACATTACCTTGATAAAATCTCGACTAATTGCCAATCCCTTGAACCAAGGTTTCTTCGATACTTGTGGGAGAATGGAATTTAACCATCTACCCAAATCTCCTTCATCCCATTTTCGTTGCGAACTGATCGAAGTGTATTGACGTGCAATTGTGAAAAATTCGTTAAAGGCGATTTTGCGCTCATGTATATCGCCTTCCATAGCGCCCACCTTGCCCTTGGCAAGTGAATCTGCTTTCTCATTACCTGGAATTAAGCAATGAGAAGGGACCCATACCAAGGTTATAGTGTAAAAGCGATTCGATAGAGCACTCAATATAGTTCGTATTTCACCCAGGAAATACGGTGAGTGCTGTACCGGCCTCATTGAACGAATAGCCTCTAGAGAACTGAGACTATCCGTAAAAATGAAATATTTATCAGAGGGAAGAGAGGCTATTCGCTCTAATGCATAGTGTATAGCCGCTAACTCTGCGACATATACGGAACAAGGGTTTTGAAGTTTAAGAGCGGCGCTATGAAAATCATTGAAAACACCAAAACCAGTGGATTCATTTGTTTTTGACCCGTCGGTGAAAAACCTTTTGTCGCAACTGACATGGCTGTACTTGCTTGCAAAAATTGGTGGTATGCACTCCGATCGGTGCGGATCTGGTATTTCACGGATCTCTTGTCTCATGGTCAGATCAAAAACTACAGTAGAATTGGAGGAGTCTAAGAAGCAACCACGATTGGGAACATTCGCAGAAGGGCCAATCTCCAGGCTCATGTAACAGTAGTACAATGTCATAAATTTGGATTGGAAGTTTCGTTCGATTAGCTTCTCAAAATTCTGAATTACCAATGGGTTTAAGACCTCACACCGAATGAGGAGCCTGAACGACAATTCCGCGTAACGATCTGATAAAGGGAGTACGTATGCGTCGAGTTCATACAGCCTAAAGCGATACGGAGACAACGATATTGAATACTTTCGAGCTTCAATATGTGAGTTTTCGCGACAGAATCGTTGTACGATAAAGCTTTAGCAGATCTTCCGGGTGGGCTCTCCACCATATTCCAGTTATTGAACGTTATTGAATATACTGGCTTATGCTTCCTAGAAAAGACAATCAGTTCAGTTTTCTCCGGAGAGAATTCGATAGCTAGCCGAATGGCCCAAGTAGACAAACTGTCTAAAGTATCTTGCAATGGTCCTTGCAGATCGTCCACCCCCGTTCCCTGTAACGGAGACAACGGCATCATCCGCAAGCTGTCTAAGGGTGCAATTTACCATGAGACATCCATTGATATCTCTGACGAAAAAGTTATAAAGAAGGGGGCTTAGGCATGAGCCCTGGGGGAGACTCATGTAACTAATTCTTGAAGTTGTCGAATTTCCATGAGAAAAGCTCATATGTTTCTCAGACAACAAGTTATACAAATAGTTGTTCAATATTGGAGAAAGCCCACACTCGTGGAGTTTGTCTGAAAGGACGTCAACGCAAACTGAGTCAAAAGCCCCCTTAATGTCCAAGAAAACTGAAACCATTTGCGCTTTTTGAGAATAGGCCAATTGGATCTCTGTAATAAGCAGCGCAAGACAGTCGTTCGTTCCCTTGCCTCTGCGGAATCCAAATTGAGTATCTGATAGAAAGCCGAAAATGATGTGATGATGATGATGATGATGATGGTCCCGCCACATACCCCTACAAAGGTTTGAGCTAGACGATTTACCTTTAGGATAATTTATTGAATTTAATGTAATAACAATTTATTCAGATTTGCAAAGACCAAAATCGATCTGATTACCATCACAGATATGAATTACATAACTTTCCATTACTCCTCCAGAAGTTCTTTTAGGAATTCTTCCGGAAATTCCTCCGAAAGTTTCTCCGCAAATTCCTCTGGAAGTTTCTCAGGAAATTCCTCCGGAAATTCCTCCTGCAATTTCTCCGGGAATTCCTCCATAAGTTTCTCCAGGGATTCCTGCAAAAGTTCCTCCAGGAACTCCTCTGCAAGATTCTCCAGGAATTCCTCCGAAAGTTCTTCTTGGTAGTCCTCCAGAAGTTCCTTTAGGAATTTCTCCGGAAATTCTTCCACAAAATCCTCCGGAAGTTCCTCCAGGAGTTTCTTCGAACTTTCAGGAGTTAATCTTAAAGTTCCTCCACGATTTCCTACAGAACTTCCTTAAAGAATTCCTCCGGAAAATTTATTCAACTTTGTTTCAGTAAGTTGAATCTGGAATTCCTCCAAACGTTCGTCCAAAATTGCTCCGGAATTTCCGCTGGGAAGTTTTTCAGAGGCTCCACCAATAATTCCACTAGAAGCTGTTCCATAAATTCACGAGAATTCCATTAAATTATTTTACATATACAGGAGCAAGTAATTTTATAAGTTACCTTAAGAACTCTCTTGAAATTCCCTTTGAAATCCTTTCGAAATTCACATGGAATACTTCTTTACTCACCTCTCATCCAGCTCCTGAGAATTCTTCTGGAAATTCCTCGAGGTAAAGCTACCAAAATTTCAAATATCTTAAATGAATTCATAGCAACAATCAGTGCAGGTTTGTTCGTGTATTGAACACAGAACGATCGCGCGCGAGTGAATTATTGGACGTACTCGTGTTTAGGACACAGAATAATCGCGAAATCCGGGGTTCATGTTAAACATGTTTAACAGTTAATTTGATGAGTCAGCTTTGTTTTGCCAAACTTTCTGAATAAGAAACCATTTGAAGGCTAGCATAGTGATATAAGCGACACTATTTTTACTGAGACTAGTCTTGGTAGTAGTATCGTTTATAACACTATCCGTTCTGGATCTCCAACCCAAAGCTGACTTATCAAATTTGGGAGAGCTGACTTGTAAAATTAACTGTTGATCATATGGCCCTATAGTGCAAGGGAATAATGTGTTCGTAGGTATTCTTTAAGAATAAATTATTGGGAGATCCACTATATTTTTTGAATTTGATTTGTATGTTTTCGATGCATGTATGTTTGAGTGTCCACGAGTATTTGTTAAATTCTCATGGATTTATTTCAGAGAAATCAAATCCAAATAAATACCACAGTAACAATTAGCACTATATCACGCCAAATCGCCATATAGCATTAAAGTAGCACTATATAACCGATTTGGGCGAATATATAGTTTATTTTTTACTTGGCAAAAATCACTTTATAAAATCTTAAAATACCTTTAAAATGAAGACAAATTAGCTCACATTGTGTTTTGCAACGGCGGCAATGATGCGGGATATGGATCACTTAAGCATCGAGTAAAGAAGAGTGTGAAAGAAAACAATCAGTGGATCAAATTATTTCAAGGTTTCAACATATGAGTACATTTTCCAATCATGCCCACATTTCATACACAAATGAAGAAACTTTCATCGCATAAAACTTTTCCGCCTTTTAACTTTAATTTTTTTTTCGCGCTCATCGTCTTCTACTTCAAATCCTTCCTGCTATCGCCTGATTTCCGGCATTCATATTCACAGAGATCACAGCAGCAGTGCCGATACGTTATTGAAAGTTTTTTTTGTGCCAAGATTTAATTTTAAAATCTGCTGAACCATGGGGAGGCCTGTAGTTTTAATTCATAGAAGACGGTACGGGAAACGAAGCCGGTGTGTTTAATTTTTGTTTGACTCATGCTAATTCAAGGCTGTCCAATTCTCCACACTCGCTCAGATAAGCGGTCAGGGCCAGGATCTAGAAAAACCGCATATATATTTATTTATATATTTTTAACTAACATATTTGATATCAAACCCTATCCAACAATCAAACACAAGGAAATGAAAAGTGTTTCTCATTTCCGATTTTTTTTTTGATTTTGATAAAATATAAACTTGTTTAAAGGAAAGGGAAAATTAGGCAGTTTGCATATTAACATCAGCATTGAAACCTATCGAAATTTTGGATGCTTTGAATCGAGGAAAAAACATGCCGGATGTATGTTACTCACATATGCTTGCTACTCACCCTTGAAGCTCAAATTACAACTCAATTGTATTTGTTGTATTAAGCATTATTTTTAAAATATTGACGTGAAGCGAAAATATTCCATTTTCAACCCACGGTACTCCTTTCCTTTTGATTTTTATCTCTATCGATCGGGAGGCTGCCATTTAGCATAAAGGACATTTGCACCAGATTGGTTATTTGACTTGAAACGGTGTTAAAATTATCGATCGTTTCTCCTGAGGAACATCCATTCGCGCTGTTCCGGAATGTGACCAGATTGATCAAACAGCTCAGGAACACCTTCCTGTCATTCAATATCTACGGAGTCACGGCTATATTCTAAACGATAACCCATATCCCAAAAACTGTGTTAATTTTGTGAACAGTGAGAGACAACCTTCTACGCAACCAACCAACCAACCGCTGAAAACCATCATTTTGGAAACCTTGAGGTCAATGAATCTTTGAGCTAACAGATAAAAGAACGAGTGAAATAAAGCATCAATAATGCTGTTTAAACGCATTGTTTATGGTTCTTATGAGCTTCAATTTCTTTTTACTTCAAAGATCTAATTTTATTTCGTTAAGCATTTCGGCACCCAACAATACCTAAAGCCCGAATCAGTCAAGGTTTTTAGCACCCCAATTTCGATGTTGTCAAATATATCGTCTAAAATGAACGATAGAATAAATCCCAACCACCTTCCTCTAAATTCGTTCATTAAATAAAATGACTTGCTTGTCGTTTGCGTTCTCATATAGTTGTTGCCAAATAAACCACAGTAGAGTATAGTTTTGGTTTCCCACCCCTCGAACATTGTTCAAACTATATACCCACCTACATGTACGGAAATAAGCGCTTCTGCAGAGGCCAAAATTCAGCACTTAGCCCATTAGACTGGAATGTGGGTTGCCGGTAGGTATGTGGTTTGTTTAGCCAAGCTGTTTTCGTTCCCCATCAGTCTGCCAGTCATCCAGCCACCCAATCAGTTCCCTGGTGGTCCGGGTGGTTGGAAGTCACCAGCCAACAATAACCTTGGAGCTCCCAAACAGAAATTGAAACCAATCAAAGTACGGAGGGAGGCAAACTAGGTTTTCCATCATTGTCAGCTGTTTCCTGCGTAACGAACCACCTGTTCATATGTGCAAACTATTAGCTTTGCAACAAAGTTTAATTAACTGTTCATCTATCAGAACGGAACGGAACTGGAAGGATGGGGTATTGTTTCGACACCTTGTCGATCGATAGTGGCAGGTGTTTACATAGAGTAATCACCTTTCCTAATGACAGGGAAATTGTCAATCACTACAGGATTGATCCTTTTTTAAACTCACTCAGTGCATAATCGACACGTTTATTTAGACAGAGCCGTTTAAAACACATTTTGAGGAAAATTTACCAATGATGGATTTCACTCTAAATTTTCAGGATATTCCTTAAATAAAACTACTGTTTTTCTACGCTTTATTTGTAATTTGTATAAAGAGCTGCTTGGAGTGTTTTTTTAATCCGTCATATTTTTTCTCAACTATTACCCTTCAAATTTTTTTTGATTGAATTTCGAAAAAACAAGATTTGAAGAGAATACTAAGCAATTATGTGTACCACTTCGTTGTTTGCTGGAACGGCAGCCAGCAAATCCAAACCGAATGTAGAGAATAGCAAGCAATATCTGGCATAGGAAACAAATATCCAGGTTTCACATTCCTCTAAAATACCAACTAGTGCACGTGCACGTGCACGTTAGTGAGACCAGTTGAATCCATTTGAGTCGTCCCCTGTGATGTCAGTCAGAATCAATCCTGCAATTGAGCAGTTTTGGAATTTCGATGCTGGGCCGAAAATTTACCTCCTCGGTGACGAACTCGACAACATGGAAACATTGAAAGGATCAACTGAACGTCATGGTTGACAATCTAGCTTATAGGAGGCCCCAATTGCGATGCATTAGTGGTGCAGAAGAATCATGTTCCCTTGCCAAAATCGTTTCTACTAAAATGGATGTACGTCCTAAGTGAAGGGTATCGCAGCCAACGCGAAATCGCATATGCTAGCTAATGAGTGTACGAAATGGAGGAGATATAGACAGGCACATGCCTCCATTTGACGGCATCCTGTGGCCTCCACATTGAACAGTTTTTCGCTATGGTATACTACCTTATGCGATAATACAAGTTTTCATGACAAAACATAAGAACAGAAAAAAATTCTATTAAGGGTATGCGATAACATACTTTTTCCTATTAAAACGAAACACAAATAAAAAATGTCTATGTTGATCGTGGAGTTTGTGCTCCCGAATCTGATCAATTTTATATCAGTAAGTATATAAAAATAAAGAAATTGTGGGATTTTGGGAAATTCGAGTTTGTTCTGTTCCGCGCCCGTTTGTATCGTGCCTCGTTCGCCCTCGTGCGGTGTTGCAGAAGTCTCGCCTATGCTGCGCATTCTTTCCTCCACTAAGGGCTCTGTGCTACTGTGCGGTGCTTCCAATGGCATATCGAGTATCTCTCCAGTCATCTTCAAGAGAAGCTGGGCCTAGCTGCTCTTCCGCTGGGAGTGCTCCTTCCAGCTGATTCACGTAGTCTTGCGCTAGTCTACCGTCCTGTAGCCATCCGAGGTCCCAAGATTGGACTAAGTGCAATAGGTGGAGTGCTTTGCATTGCAGTACACTTTTCGAGGCTTTTGCAAGTCCTTCGAGTGACGGTACGGCGAGCATTGTACTATTCGTACGTGGTTTGCGTTACCATTTCACGCTCAACAGTGCACTAAGGCGAGTGTGATTTAGAACATAGAAAATGGACAACGTCTTTCGCGAAGATACTGGGTGTCAAATCAGCATCTAAAATTGATGACCATCACTTCCAATGGATTTTGAAGCCCTATATATTAATCGACTCGAAACTCTCCAACAATTTGTCAATTTCATTGAAACTCAAGATTATTTTCAATAAACTATTGAAAATTTTAATTCATGTCATACCCAGTAAAAATTTCAAAACCAACCAATCCCGTTTATGCATTCCCAATACGGACATCAGATCAATGTAAGCTACGGGCCTTTCGGACTACCGCAAGATTTTCTTTGTGTATAAAATAAGCAGTGCCTGCTTGTACGGACGTGCTTTATGCACGCGTATTTTTTCAAGTATTTTTTCTCGTGCGTTCGCTGTGTTTACGTTTTCGCTTCGTTGCGTTGGCGTTATTTTCTCCCGGACCCGTCATGGGAGATCTGCGGCCGAATTGGTGTACCAAGTGTACCAACTGTGGGGAAAAGCATCGGGCCACCACGAAGGCCGGAAATGCGCGGAGTTCTTCGAAATCCGCAAGAAAGCTTCCACAAAAAATCGTCCAACTCGAAGATCGCCCTCGTTGCTCGACGAATGTAACATCCCGACTATCCCGCTTCCGCGGCGGCCATTCCCAGTTCTTCCGCCGCTGCAACCGCAAAGAAGACTCGCAGCTGCTGCTGCCTTTCGGTCCCACCGGAAGTTAAGCCAAGCAAAGCAACATCCAACCCGTTTACCAGCGAATGGCCACCGCTTCTTTCCCCCAAGATTCCGCAAGCAGCAAGATGACCACAAGCTCCAGAGGGAGAGGAGTGGCAATCTCCTTGCGGTGCAACATCGCCTGCCGCCTGCTGCCAGATTTCAAGCTGAAAATCATCGAAGCCATTGGAGTGGAAGTCGCCACCTCCGTCGAAATCGTCACGTTCATCGTGGCTTACTGTCCCAAGTCAAAGTCGACGTCGGCACGTCGGAAGATCTAAGAAGGGATATAGTGAAGCTCACTCGGCGGCATGGGCAGTTCATCATCGCTGGAGATCTGAACGGAAAGCACCAATCGTGGGGAAACACCGTCTCAAACCGGAACGGAGTCATCTGGTCAAACGACGAGCTGGATGGCCTCTACATCATTCTGAGCCCTGACAGCCCTACCCAGTTAACACGGTCCGGGGCCCATGCAACACTCGACATCTTCATCACGAACATGAACGATCACGTCTCTCATCCGGTTATCTTCCAGGAACTCAGCTCGGACCACTATCCGGTAGTGGCAGAAGTTGGAACTACGGTGAATCGGCACGAGCTAACTCGGCGAAACTACCACCAAGTCGACTGGGGTCAGTTTGAACGGTGCGTGGGCGAGAACATAGATCCCACTAGACCACAATGACTCTAAGGATCGCTTGATAACTCCTGCAGAGAAGGCTGCCGAAATAGGTCGCCATTTCGTCAGCTCACACAATCTTGGACAGAACATCATCAGTCCACATGAAGCAGCCGATAGCGAACTTGCGAACAACAGCCATCTAACTCCAAACGACTTTTCGGAGGAGTTGAAGATCACAGCTAGCGAACTGACGGCTTATATCAAATCATCAAAAAACATAAAGGCCCCAGTCTTCGACAGCATCCTAAATCTCGAGCTCGAACAACATCCATTATTTGATCATCTTCGCTGATCTTCAATGAGTGTATGCGACTCAGCTACTTCCCATCGTCAAGGAAGTCTGCGAAAGTCATTCCCATTCGGAAGCCTGGGAAGGATCCTTCCTCTCCAAAAAGCTATCGTCCCATCAGTCTTCTCTGAGGGCTATCCAAGCTGTTTATAAAAGCAATTTAGCACCGTCTACTCGAGCCTGCCGAACACCATAACAGCGATGAACAGTTTGGATTCCAACGTGGTCGATCAACCGCACACCAACTGACCCGAGTTACCAACGTCCTCAGACGGAAAAGCATGTCTCTTACTCGATGTCGAGAAGGCATTCGACAATGTATGGAATCCCCCAGTCTTGTTCCGACTGAGGACTGTGGAATGGGCCAACGAGGCCGACTACCTTGGCTTGACCCTCGACAGCAAGCTTATTTTTCGGCAACAGGTTGACAAGATGGAGACAAAGTGTGACGTTTTGCTGAAACTACTGTACCCTTTGATCATCCGCCGGTCGTCATTGTCACTGAAGAATAAGTTTGCTGTCTTCAAATCATCCTCCCCGTGATCAAATACGGCATGCTGGTCTGGGAGAGCTACGCTAAAATTCACCACCTCAAACTCCAAAGAGTGCAAAACAAATTCCTGAGGATGATCCTCAACACCCCTCCCCGGACACGAACTTCTGAGGTCCACCGTCTGGCAGGGATCAAACCACTTAACCAGCGCTTTGGTGAGTGTATAACAAGGTTTAGGGATCGTTGAATGGCGTCCGCCCAGCAGGCTATCCGGGATTTGTTCCCAAACTAGAATAATTAATTTTGTGTAAATATTGTAGTTAGGTTATCAAATTATTAGCCTTAAGTTAAATTTAAAAACTGACTAATGCCTTAGATAAATGTACTGTAGAATATTGCAAAGCAATTGTTAGGACTAGATTTTAGACTAGTAAAAATATGTATACAACAAAACTTGGAAAATAAAAATGAATTTTACTACTACTACTACTACTACTACTGCTGCGTGCGAGTAATTCACTTTCACACGCATAGAACCGGTCGGACTGCACCGGTTCGGACAGAAACGAATTGAGGCGAAAGGAAGATGAAGACGATGAAATGGTAGCAGAGGCGGCGACAGCAAGGCCAGAAGAGCAAGCTCGACAACAACCAGATCGGAAACACAACAACACAAGCTGAACGATCACTAAAAGTAAGATTCATGCATCGGTGCGCCGCCTCCTGTTGCTAAACAAGCTTGTCAAGCACGCTGTTTGAAGAATTGGCCGGCACTGGTCGGTTGTCGGCACCCCGACATAACTTATGACAGAAGACAGTTACGAGCCTTCTGACAAACATCATGTTTGGGTAATATCAGTACGATGTTTTTGTGCCCAATACCAAACCAAACAGTCGCATCTGTTTTGTTTTACGAACTAAATATTTTTAAAACAAGTGAAAGCCCAATCAAAAGTTTTTTTTTTTGATAATTTGATTAGTGTTTTACAGTAGTGTAAATTGATCAAAAAGTTAATTTCATTGAGTATTTATAAAGTGAATGAATCTTATTATCATTATCGTCTTTATTAGAGAGGTTTTCAGCCCTTGGCTGGCTCACCTCTGGTATCAGAATGAATGAATCCTAATTTGTAATACAATATTGAATGTCACCGAATTACGTGTCAAAAAAGATTTTTTTTAAATGGATGCTAAATTCAGTTGCCGGCACCCAAATGTGGTCGGTTGTCGGCACCCCTTTTTGTGATTGAAATATCATCAGTGACGACGTCTTATTAAACGCAGGTAGCTTGTTGTTGGTTTAAGGTTCCCCCAAACACACGCGACGCGACTGTCGCGACGCGATTTTATCGCTTGGCGACAGCGATTCTGTCGCCGTTGGTATGGAAGCGTAAATAGAACATTGCCTGCAGCGACCCAACGATAGAAATCGATGAAATCGCTTAGGTCTGGGGGAGCCTTTAACCTTGTTGCTGGTTTGAAAAATTGATATTTGTAGACCAACATTTAAAATAGGCGTAATAACCAAAATTAGTTCTTTCCTACTTCTCGTTCACATACAAAGCTTAATACGTAGACAATGAACCAGAAAAAAAATAATTTTTGCCTGTTACACCTTTTTCAAATTCTGGACCAACATTTGAAAAGGGCGTAACAGTCAAACAATTTCATTCCAGTTCTTTGTCTATGTATATAGGATTGTATAACATTTCACCGAAAACTATTTCGCGGAATTCATTTTCGCGGTTGAACATTTCGCGGAATAACATTTGGCGGTTTGTAACTCTTCGCGGTACGACATTTGGTGGATTGTACCTTTTCGCCCAATGACTTTTGGCGGAATGTACCATTTCGCGGAATGTACCATTTCGCGGAATGCACCATTTCGCGGAATATTAACAATAATAGCTTAATGTTCATTCAGGACTTCCGCAATTACCTAAAGAGGATTCTAAGCCTAGTTATCTTTTTTTTGCATTCGTAAAACACGAGATTAAGACGTTAAGACTTTTATGCCTAAAAAAGTCGACAAGTTTTTTTACCGATAAATTTCCTAGACCGTTGAACCCAAAAATTGAACCCAGCCTCTTAGTCTATGCTGAGTCTTGCTTGGCAGCCACGCATTTTCCCGCACTGCTAAAGAAGGCCTCCATGTAGAAGATGTAGAACTATGTTTTGAAATTTCAATTGCTTCTTACAAATTCTTCATTATATCTGGCAGACGGACTCCTCTCTTTACTTTGTTACGAATAGACGTTTTTATGAATAAATCTTTATTTTTCTTTTCGCCTTATACCGAGAAAACGGAATTATATCCTCGCCTTGCTTTGTACCGGGCAGACGCATTCATTCAAAGAAGGCATTACCCCTCCTTTCACCTTATGTAGAGCAGACGCGTTATTTTAAAGAACGCTTTATCTCCTCCTTTCACCTTCTACTGGGCAGACGCTTCCATTTAAAGAAGGCATTACTCCTTCCTTCGCATTATGCCGGGCAGACGCATCAATTTAAAGAAAGCATTACCCTTCCCTTCACCTTATACCGGGCAGACGCGTTCTTTTAAAGAAGACATTATCAACTCCTTTCGCCTTATACCGGGCAGATGCATCCATTTAAAGAAGGCGTTACCCCTCCCTTCGCCTTAAACCGGGCAGACGCGTTCTTTTAAAGAAGGCATTATCAACTCCCTTCGCCTTATACCGGGCAGACGCATCCAATTAAATAAGGTATTACCCCTCCATTCGCCTTATACCGAGAAGACGCGTTCTTTTAAATAAAGCATTATCATCTCCTTTCACCCTGTACCGGACAGATGCATCCAATTGAATAAAGTATTATCCGTCCATTCGAATTATACCGAAAAAACGCGTTCTTTTAAATAAGGCATTATCATCTTCTTGGCCCTATACCGGACAGATGCATTTATTTAAAGAAGGCGTTACCCCTCCATTCGCCTTATACCGAGTAATCACGTTCTTTTCAATAAGGCATTATCATCTCCTTTCGCCTTATACCGGGCAGATGCATCCATTTAAAGAAGGCGTTACTCCTCCCTTCGCCTTATACCGGGCAGAGGCGTTCTTTTAAAGAAGACATTATCAACTCCTTTCGCCTTATACCGGTCAGACGCATCCATTCATAGTAGACATTATCTTTTCCCTTTGCATTTTACCGGGCAGACGCATTAATTCATTACAGGGACCACCTTCTTTCATTTCTTTATACCGAGTCAACGTGTCCATTTCAAAAAGGCATTGTTCCCTGACTTTGTGGTATAACGATCACATGTTGTCATTCAAAGAATTCATTTCCTTTTTTCATAGAAATTAATAACAATCCAAAAAAATTTAGCCCGGATTGCATGTAATTAAGCAGAAATCGGTAAATATTTCAATAATAATTATTCTAACTGAATTCCGCCAGATGGCATTCCGCTGAATGACTTTCGGTTAAAAGGTACAAAAGGTGCATTCCGCAAAATGTGTTTCGAAGATTTGTTACATTCCGCGGAATGTCGTACCGCGAAAAAAAACTCCGCGATATGTTTTTCGGCGAATTAGTATACAATCGTATATAGCCATGAATGTAGACGAGGAATTGGAAAGAATTAATTTTGGCTGTTCTGTACTTTTTAAATGTTGGTCTAGATTTTTAAAAAAAATTACTGTTTGGTATCAACAAAAATGTTATGGGTGGTATCAACCAACATGTGTCTAAAGGGGTGTCAGTCCATTAGGCCGAAGACCGTTAGACCGAAGGTCATTAAGCCGAATGAGAAGTGAGAAGTCAGTTCTTCCTTTTTCCTCCTTCATTCTTCTTTCTTCCTCCTTCGTTTATTTTACTTTCTTCATACCTCTTCCTTCCTTCTTCTTGCTTTTTTTCCTTATTTCTTCTTTCTTTCTTCCATCTTTCTACCTTTTTTCTTTCTCCTTTCTTCCTTCTTTTTTCCTTCTTTCTTCCTTCTTTCTCCCTTCTTTTTTTCTTCTTTCATGCTTCTTTCTTCCTTCTTTATTCTTTCCTTCTTCCTTCTTTCTACCTCTTTCTTCCTTATTTCTTCCTTATTTCTTCCTTATTTCTTCCTTATTTCTTCCTTATTTCTTCCTTCTTTCTTCCTTCTTTCTTCCTTCTTTCTTCCTTTTTTCTTCTTTCTTTCTTCCTTCTTTCTTTTTTCTTGCTTCCTTGTTTCTTCCTTTTTTCCTACTTTCTTTTTTCTTTCTTCTGTTTTCCTTTTTTCTTCCTTCTTTTTTCCTTCTTCATCCTTCTTTCTTCCTTCTTTCGTCCTTCTTTCTTTTTTCTATCTTCCTTCTGTCTCCCTTCGTTTTTCCTTCTTTGTTTTTTCTTCCCTATTTCTTTCTTCCTTCTTTCTTCTTTTTTTCTTTATTCTTTCTTCCTTTTTTTTCCTTTTTTCTTCCTTTTTTTATTCTTTCTTCCTTCGTATTACCTTCTTTCTTCTTTTTTGTCTTTCTTTCTTCCTTATTTCTTCATCCTTTCTTCTTTCTTTCTTATTTCTTTCTTATTTCTTTCATCCTGCTTTCTTCCTTATTTCTTCCTTCTTTCTTCCTTCCTTCTTCCTTTTTTCTTCCTTATATCTTCCTCCTTCCTTCCTTCTTTCTTCCTTCCTTCTTTCTTCCTTCCTTCTTTCTTCCTTCCTTCTTTCTTCCTTCCTTCTTTCTTCCTTCCTTCTTTCTTCCTTCCTTCTTCCTTTTTTCTTCCTTATTTTTTCCTCCTTTCTTCATTCTTTCTTCCTTGTTTCTTCGCTCTTTTTTCCATTATTTGTTCCTTCTTACTTCCTTTGTTTCTTTCTACTCTCTTTCTTCATTTTATCTTCTTTCTTTTTTTCTTCCTTCTCTCTTCTTTCTTTCTTCCATCTCTTTTTCTTCTTTTGTCACCTCTCTTCCCTCTTTCTTCTCATTACTCACTTCTCACTCCTCACTCCTCGCTCCTCACTCCTCATTCCTTCTCACTTCTCACCTCAAACTTCTTACTTCTTACTTCTCACTTCTCACTTCTCACCTCTAACTTCTTACTTCTCACTTCTCACTTCTCACTTCTCACTTCTTAATTCTCACTTCTCACTTCTCACTTCTTACTTCTCACCCCTCACTTCTCACTTCTCACTTTTAACTTCTCACTTTTCACGTCTCATTTGTCATTTCTCACTTCTTACTTCGTACTTCGTACTTCTAATTCGCCCTAATGACCGTTCGGCTAGGGCATATAGCCGCAGCAGTTAGCCCTTCACCAGAAGTGGACAGCGACTCGAACGTCCACGACAGAAGAAGAAGAAGAAGACCGTTCGGCCTAATGACCATTCGGCCTAATGGCCTTCAGCCTAATGACCCAGCATAGTCTAAAAGGCATAGGTTTGCATTAGAATGAATATACACACCCCATTAGATTTTGGCTTATAAACCACGTAAATGTCGTAATCTTCGTAAAAAAATGGTTAGACCTCTAAACCGACGTAAAAAAATGTGAAAAAATCGCGAATTTTTTTCAAGATAAACGACTAAATATCGAAATTTTCGTAAAAAATATGGCTAGACCCCGAAACCGAGAAAAAAAATTTAAAAAACGCGTAAAAATGTTTTAGTTGAAACGTTTAGATTTAAAAATTCGCATAAAAAAGTGTGTCTAGCGTCACAAAAAGTGAAGAAATGTTGAAGTATCATGAGAAAACGTGTTGCCAAAATCGAATGGGGTCTGTATCTCCATAAGGAAACATCCATAAATTATGTAAAGTTTGAGGAGGGGGGTTGTTTGAAGTGTGACGACTCAATTTGCCGATGCGCCATACATAAAGTGTGATTAAGGGAGATGGAGGGTTGAAAATGGCCGATTTTAGCGCTACGTAATCAATGCATCTTTCCTCATGTGCTATAGAAACAAAGTTATGAGCAAAAAAACCTGATTAAACCACCTAGCGGCGTTGGAGCCTTTTTCGTGCGTTAGATTGCGTACTTTCAAAAATAATGATATCCATTTTTCCTACTTAACAAGTAAAGGCCTTTGTCTCCTTTAGTACGTGGAAAACCGAGCACGCATGGAAATGTAAAAAACAAAAACCATTTGCGCTTATGCAATAACCCGGACAAACACATATATCGAACGACAAAGTGGCAAACGACTTTATTCCAAATCCGAAAATAAAAATAGGGAGTGACCAATTCTTAGGAATGGTACATTCTGGCGAATGGCTTTCTGTGGAATGGTGCATTCTGGCAAGAAGTCTTCGAGCAAATGACTTGCTGGAGAATGTCATACAACCCAACACGGCAGGCTACGGTAGACTGGACACGTTATTCCTATGCCAGAAGAGCATTAGGCGAAGATAATATTCAGTAGAGAGCTCGTGAGGGACCGTAGGCTTCGT
>NW_026942242.1:0-52897 GCF_024139115.2 Armigeres subalbatus
CCTTCGGAAAACTATTTTAGGAATTTCATCGGAAATTAGTTCATTGTTGAATAAATTTCCGAATGAATTCCCTCATGATTAGCTCTACTAAAGCGAATTTCCAAATTTCTGTAAGGAATTCTTATAGAATTTTACTAAGGAATTCCTTATGAACTTTAATAAGAAATGTCTGTAGAAATTTCCTTTAAAAAAATCTAGTTTCCTCCAGAAATTCTTTCAGGGACTACACTAAGAACTTTTTTGGCATATTTAACCTTTTGTCTGTGCTCTGGGGTCAATATGACCCCAGGCCACTTTGAGTGGCTGCCATTTTTTTAGTTTTCAACCGATTCTCCTAATTTTTGGTAGTTTGGTAAAACTCGCCGAGATCTATCTCCTAGGTGCAAATTCGCTTGAAAAATCTTGAAAATATGCGCTACAGTGTCATTTTAAAAACTTACGTTGTCTGTGCTCTGGGGTCAAATTATTTAAATTGAAATGCTATAACTATTTTAATGTTTGGCCAATTTTGGATTTTTGGGGATGTTTCGAAAGATAATTTAATAATCTTTCAGGTCGTTACCAAAGATTGACTATAGGTGGGCGGGTACATCGCGGAGGGTTTTCGTAAAAAGGGTACAAAACAGTGATTTTTTCATGCTTATTTTATTATATCCGAAATCCTACCCATTTTGAGCTGCACCTTTTCAAAAGGTTATGCAGAAAGAGCGTCTGCTTTGACATGAGGCATTGATTAGTTTAGCGCTTGGTCGCTAGGTGGCGGTATATTTGAATTCATTATTTTACACTACTCAAGTAACTCCGATATATGGAATTTTCCTCATTGTAAATATTCTTATCGCACAATTTTGAAATTTGTAAAGATGACGTCTGTAACAAAGTTCGTCTGGTGGGAATAGACTGTCATGTGACGGAATAAATAATAAGGAAATTTACAAATAGGCGGCGCTAGTGCACTTGCAATATTCTTGCATATATGAAATATTACTTTAGCTTGAGATCCCTCATACCTGCACCCAAGTTGTATTCGGCAACATTGTTCAGGATGTCTAGCACTGATAAAGCGGTGCTAAATATAATGAGCACTTCTTCCCATTTTTAATTTGTGCGATAAGAATATTTACACTGAGGAGAATTCTATATATCGGAATATCTTGAGTAGTCTAAAATAATGAATTGAAATATACCACCACCTGGCGGCCGAGTTCTAAACTTATCAACGCCACATGCCAAAGCACATGCCTTCCTGCATAGCCTTTTTAAAAAAGTTGCATTTCAAAATGGGTAGGATTTTCGGATATATAAATAATCATAAAAATCACTGTTTTTACCCTTGTTCACTAAAACCCCTCGATGTACCCACCCACCTATAGTCAATCTTTGGTAACGACCTGAAAGATGATTAAATTATCTTTCGAAACAGCCCAAAAATCCAAAATTGGCCAAAATTAAACAAGTTATAGCAATTTCAATTTAACCAATTGTTTCCAAACTACAACAACGTAAGCTTTGAGCACAGACAGAAGGTTAACCAAATTTCAGGAAAAATATTAAATTTGGTTGGTCATCCTCAGTCTTACTCAGCTATAGTATTTATTTTTATTTATGTTGATCATAACATTTTAACATCTTCTTCTTCTTCTTTTTGGCATTACATCCCCACACTGGGACAGAGCCACCTCGCAGCTTAGTGTTCATTAAGCACTTCCACAGTTATTAACTGCGAGGTTTCTAAGCCAGGTTACCATTTTTGCATTCGTATATCATGAGGCTAGCACGATGATACTTTTCTGCCCAGGGAAGTCGAGACAATTTCCAATCCGAAAATTGCCTAGACCGGCACCGGGAATCGAACCCAGCCACCCTCAGCATGGTCTTGCTTTGTAGAAGCGCGTCTTACCACACGGCTAAGGAGGGCCCACATTTTAACATAAATTACATTTTAAAATCAGGTATTGATTAGTGTCACCGGCAATTGACTATTTTGAATGTGCTGCTTGATGATCGGCAAACGTAGAATATTGCAATTTTAATCCACTGAAGTCGATTTGTATACGGGCGATTCCTACCGTGTGAATCAAAACCGCATGACTCCAAAAATCCGCATTAAAATTGATTTTTCCAGGCATGGATTTTTTCATCCACGCCGGTTCAAGCCGCCGCCGCCGCCGATAAAAGTCAACGGCGCGCCGCAGTGACGCCGCCGCCGCCGGGGCAAAAGTGACCACCACGCCGCGGCCGCCGATGATAGGACCGGCGCACAGGTCTATCTCACTTCTAACTTTTCACTTGGCCTAATGACGGTTCGGGATAATGGTCTTCGGCCCAGTGACCCAGAATTTTATTTTTTTTACTATTTTTAAGCGAATTGTCACGCGAACCTCACTTTTGTTGCAGCTCAAAAATACGACTTTATGTTAAACGACGCAGATTTCTTTTTCAGTTTTAGTGTTGTCTGCACTGTGGAAACAATTCGAGGAAATCTTGCATTCGGGAAATGGTGTATTCGGGGAATTGTTATTCGGGGAAATTGCACTCGGGGAATTGTCACACAATCATAAACACGATATTCTTCTAATTTTTAATTCTTATTTAGATGGAACAGTTGTTGGCGAGGCAGCTTGCTGCTATAGGTAATGTAAGAGTTGACAACGTTAATTAGCGAAGTAAGGATATATAAACAAAATCGAGAAGTCACCTTAAAATCTAAAAGCTAAACTAAAGTTTAATTGTTTCTATTCTAAACTTAAAATAATTATTATAAAGTTGGGAAGTTCTTATTACTACAGTGGTTTATATTAGCTAGATTCCCAACATAAATTGTTTCGAGCCTAACCCTAATTCCCATCTAACGTAAAAAGCGCACAATCACGGAATCGACAGAAAGCTACGAACGACCACAAAAGGGACTAAACGAAAAATATAAATTGTTGGTTTTATTCCAACGGGACTGAAGGGGCTAATTCCGTACACCCAACCAGGGGATGGTAGATTTTAATACAGTTCTGCATAAAAACCTTACAGAAACTGTATAATAATTGTGCATATACAATTCTGAAGAAGAAAATCTAAGACCTAATTAAGTACTGTCCATTTATTTGATCAGTTAATTTTCGTTATCTTTGCAGATACGGGTTGATTCGGCCACAGCTGTTCGTCTTCGATATCTTGTACTTGACCTCGAGTCGAGTCAAGTACAAGACACTGAAGACTGTTCCACACAGTTGTGGTCGAAATACGTATCTGCAAAGATAACGAAAATTAACTGGTGGAATTAAATGGACAGTACTTAATTCGTCTTAGACTGTTTAATACATTCCACTAAACGAGCTTAATATGTTTTGCTGAATTCTGTAAGCTTTTTATACAAATATTGTATTAAAATAACACCGATTTTTATTATCTTAATACAATATTTGTTTAAAAAGCTTACAGAATTGTATATATCCCCAGATTTTATACAATAATAATTGTCAGATTTGTTTTTGGTGTAACTATAATTGCCGCAATGAAACACGAGATTGCGGTTCAGTTTGTTGAATTATAATTTTCCCGGCAAAGGTAACGTTATACATAATTGTAATAGCATAATTTACTCATGATTCATTTATATAACGTTACCTTTGCCAGGAAAATTATAATTCAACCGTTGAACAACACCCAGTCTCGTGTTTTATTGCGCAGTTATAGTTACGGAATTAACTCCTTCAGTCCTGTTGGTATAAAACCAGCAACAGTCTTACCTCCGAAAAAACTTCACGGAAGGAAATAATTACGCTAATACCCAAAAACAACAGCTGCCGGTCTGTATTTGATGATAACCGACCAATTAGTTTACTTAACTGTGATTATAAATTCATTATGAAGATACTTGCTGAGAGAATAATAAAGTTTCTAGATAAATTACTTGGCCCTGGCCAAACAGCATGTATTTCCAAAATGTCGTGTGGGAATAATTTGAAGGACATTCGACGAATAACTCGTGAAACATGTGAAACACGAAGGTTTAAAGGTAGTATTGTTAATCTTGATTTAAACAAGGCATTTGATAGAGTGAATCACGATTTTTGTGAGGAAGGTTTACAAAAGTTCAATTTTCCACAAGTATTTATAAATTGTTTGAAAAATTGGTATGCTAATGCGTCATCTCGAATTTTAATTAATGGATTTCTTTCTCAAGAAATTAGCCTTTATTGTTCAGTTCGTCAGGGATGCCCAATGATTATGGTGCTTTTTGTGCTGTACATAGAACCTCTAATCGGGAAAATAGCTGACAGCATTCCAGGTGTGCTTGTTTATAACAAATTCATAAATGTGTTTGCTTATGCGGATGATTTAGTTGTTTTTGTAAAAACTGGTTTTGAATTCGATTGTTTATTTTCTATCATAGAGTCCTTCGGTTTGGTTGCTCAAATACGTTTAAATTACAGTAAATCTACTTTCTCACGTCTGAATAATGCTTCATTTGGTCCTCAGAAATATAATATTTGGTATAATATTTGAAAAAATTTGGAGTTCCATGGTCAATACAAATTATGGGAGACTAGCTACTAATGTTAAGGCTGTGCTTAAAAATCATAATGTTCGTCAACTCAATATTTTGGAGAGATGTATTGTTTTGAATGTTTTTGTTTTATCAAAATTGTGGTATGTCGCTCAGATTATTCCGCCATCAAACAAACACTTAGCTCAAATCAAATCAGCTTGTGGGAAATTTGCTTGGACAAGTTTCACTTTCAACGTTAACCGAAACCAACTATATTAAGATTTTCGAAAAGGTGGCCTTCGTTTAGTTGATCCGGAGGCTAAATCTAAAGCTTTGTTTCTGAAAAATGTTTCCTATAAATATGACAACAACGGTCGTGATTTAGATGAATATTATCTGTTAAATGACAATATTAGTGGGAAATTGTCACGAAATGCTCGTAATGGTTACGTGAAGGAGTTTTGTTCAACAGTAGTTTTAATTTGCAGACAACTCATCTCATGTATGACTATTTTGTAGATAATCACAGACAAACACCGGCAATTGAGAGTAAGCTACAGCTAGATTTGGAGAATATAAGTTCAAACTTTTTATCGCGAAACGATCGTGGTTTTTTTTTTAATTTTAGCTGGTACATATTTTCAAGAATCCAAGAAACAACGACAAACTATGATAGGTTTGATTGCTTCGAGCTCAGTGAAAAGATACGATGAGTGCCCGCTTAAGAACCATTTACAATATCTACAGAATAAAACAAAATTCCATATCTCCAAACCCAAGCACACATGCCATCGTTCATCTTTTGGAACGCGTGATATCCTGTGGCGGCAATCGTTCACCGTGGATTGGCTAACAACGAGGGTGGACACCTTCCGGCAGGGATTTCACGTCCGTGCATCCTACTTCGGTGAGTGGAAAAGTCACCACCGTCACGTGTGTCACGTAGCATATAAAATGTGCCGACCACAGCCGTGTGCGATAAAGGTAATAAATTCCGTCCTGTCCAGTGGCGGAGTGTGCGTGTTTTTCCACATTTTATTCTAGAGAAGAAGTACTATCAGAATCAGTGTTTTCATCTTCAAGAAGCTTCTGGCTTCTTTTTTTGCTAACGTGTGACATATTTTACGAAGTACGAGCTCTACTGGAGAGGATGCACTTTAAAGAAGTCGCCGCACCGCGTCAATGGTGGTTCATTTCACGGAGAGTAATAAATGCACTTTCTGATCATAATCCCCTTTGGTGCAGGCCGAAGGAAAACATTCGAACCGCTACTACACTTTACCTTTTATGGAGGAAACTGCCGGTGACAGGTTAGGAATAATGCATTTAGTTCGTTCGAGTTTGGCTTTTCAATTTTTTTTCGTTCGTGCTCTTACTTTTTCCACAAAAGCCACTGCACCAGCTGTGAATTATGCAGGTCCGATGTGGCCGTTGTCTTCGCGACAACTTTGGTAATCATGATGCAGCAGCAGCAGCATCATGGGGTGAGACGTGCGCATTGTAGTCAGTAACAGATTGCAATTCCTCCTTAGTTGAGCTGCATTTGCAATGTAAAATGTCAAGGTTTGATGCACCTTTGCCTTTGATGTGAATGATTTTTTTATCCATAGCAAGGTCGCTAACAATACTTGGTGCATCATAAAAAGTGCATTGTTTATCTCATTTTGACTGCTGCTGAAATACATCAACTGCAGATAATTGCTTTTTCCAGTTTAACTTAATGGGTATTGCATGCCCATCAGTAATAGCTTTTCTGTATCCATTTCAAACCATAAATGTGACATTGATTCTGCAATCTTAGAACTTTATTTTTTTAGTTTCTTGTTTTTTTAATTTTGCTGTAAGAATATTTTATTTCTCAATTGTTTCTCTCCTACGACAAGTGTTTACTGCTCCGAAAGAATTACGAATAATCAAATGTGTTTCTGTTAATTTGATTTCCACTCATGCATTCCGTTCGATGACATTGACACACCTCACATCCAGGGAAACGTGTGACAAACAAACCAGATTTGTCAACCACTTCCCACGTGAATCTGTCTGTTCAGCATTTTCCTGCTCAGCTCAGACGAGCACACCTTCCATTGCAGTCAACGCTATCCTCACCCCTTTTGCCACTCCAAAGCATCCTTCTGTCGACCGGATTTGGCACCCATCCGGGATTGCGTCGTACCTTCCCCGAGTCGAAATGCATGTCAGCTTCCACCAGCTATCGGGAACCGAAACATAGTGGCATTATTCGCCAAATCTCTATCAGGGCGGTCTCTACGTCACTGACACCTATGCCAAGGCCGGCGCAGCTCCAACAGGAGATAATCCTAAAATTTGATTTATGTCAGCACAACTGTTCCTGTCAGTTTGATTAGATACGGTACATGATAGATCAAATTCCTAACCCTCAGTTCTGGGTTGTCTCACGGTTGACTCGAGGGGGCGCGGCGCGGCATCGGTGGATTGCTTCTTGCAGTTTCAGCCCAATATCGTGTTTCGTACGCTCGCACAGCTCGTTGTGAAGGGAAGGACATGGGTTCGAGGAGGCAAGAACATATTGTTTTCCCCAATAGGATGAGGAGGATTTGCTTGAACGAAAGGTGGCAAGTACACGGCACCAGGTTGTGTATCATATGTGAGCTGGATGGGGCCTGAATGTGACTGCACAGATTCCGACCGATTTGTGGGGAGTGGAAATGGGTGGTAAAATGGGTGGTGTTCGGTTAGAGATTGGTTCCGGCCTATTTGGTAATGAAAAGAAGAAGGAGGTGCTGAAGCAGCAACGATGCAAAGCTTTCTGTAGGATGGGACAGGTTAGTCATTTTGGATATAGGATTGAAAACGTTTGCGGATGATATTTTGACCAATTTGTGGTGCAGATATTATAAACGAAACCTACATCCAGTATTAAATCTACCATGCGAAACAATTATTCAGAGATGGATATATAATTTTATTTCTTGATAAATGCCCCCGTCAGGGATAAAAAAGTTCTGAAGGTTCCGGCGAGATTCGAACTCACGATCTCCTGTTTACTAGACAGGCGCTTTAACCAACTAAGCCACGGCGCCGACGATTTTCTTAGATTTTGGAACAAGTGTATAAAACAGTCTAGGAGCATTTCTGGCAAAAAGTAAAAGGCTTGATTTTGTGCTTGTGATGTGCTGAGAAGGGGAGTTTTAAGAATGTTCTGCAATCTAACGTGGATTGCAAAAAAAATACCGCTACCAATGTTAAACTTGCTGCTAGTGGCGTTAGCTGATTTATATCTCGCAAAATATGTAGATATTAAAACATGTTATTTTTGTTGCAACCAACAAGACTACGTGCAGCTACTGTAAGTGGCCCTTTCAACGTATAAGACTTTAATTTTGTGGCATCGGAACTGCTACGGAAGGCGATTGGCCTAAGCCCCTATCTGTTGGTCTATCCATGGCAGTTGACTGGGGCGGGCTCTGGTTCTCAGGATCTTTGGAGTGCGTTAAGGACCAAGCAGTTATAGGCGTTTATTATAGCGATGTGGCCAACTGAATGACAAACTAAAATGGCGATCGACGGAAAGCCGATTGATTGTACGGAACGGTGTATGTATGTATGTGTGTGCAGTGCAAGTGCATGAGTACAAAATTTTGTAGACACACTTTCTGAACCTTAGCATTAATCTACTCCAATAGGTTGCATTCGACGGGGATACCTGTCCCATTGTTTGCTGTTGCTGTTGGTCCGATCGGACCATGCACTATAAGATTTCGAGCGGTCATTAATCTTGTCTTCCAAATCATTTTTAAACATATTCTCTCCATTGTCAACACTATAATTATAAGAGAAATCCTAAATTTGAAGTCTCTAGGTGCACTAGCTCCAGAGATATAAGGTGTCAAAGTCAGAAATAGGTAGAAAATTCAGCAAATTTTCCAAAAAAAAATTTTTTTTTCAACTTTTTTATGAAATATTTTTTAAATGTTTTTCTCTGATGTTAATACATCTTTACAAAGGTAATTGTACATATAAGCTTTAAAATGGTGTGCAAAAACTTATGGGTACACTGTGAAAAAAATTAAAATAAAATACGAAGCCATAAAATTTCTCAAAAACAACTCAAAAACAAATTTCAACTTTGATAGTGAAGAACTTTTTTTTCCTCAATATTCCCCGGGTTCTTTTATGATACACATCAAGGACGATGTTTCGACTGAAATGTTCCGAAGGAATTTCTTGCCAGTATTTGCAATTAACAGAGTTAAGTAGATCTGATTTTTTTTTCATTTTTTTTTGCCTTTCTCGTACGAGTTAAGGCTATATTTTCGCTCCAAAAATAAACTTTTTATAGAAGGTCCCGAGACCCATAGTGTTATATATCAATCGACTCAGCTCGACGAATTGAGCTGGAGTATGTGTGTTTTTTTTTCTTCCTAAGCAATGGAGGGGGAATCTGCTCAACAGACATCCTGGGTTGTCCAGGAAGTGGGGAGGCAGGATTATATCACCGACCCGCTAAACCGTTTACATTGCCGCCAAGCCCATCGTCCCTTCGCCTTCGGTACAACCAGAAAGCAGTCTTCACGAAAACATGAATCTCGTTTAAGGTCACTCCTGACGGAATCCAAGTTTCAGAGTGCTCGCGTTTTTGGGGGCACACCACTCGATACGGAAGCAACGCACAACTGTCATTTTTATTTACGCAGCAAAACTAAATCAACAAAAATGACAGTTGTGCGTTGCTTCCGTATCGAGTGATGTGCCTCCGAAAACGCGAGCACTTTGAAACTTGGATTCCGTCAGGAGTGACATTAAACATGTGCAGTTTTCCCGTGTGCAAGTTTGCACTCAAACATGCATATATACTAGATCCAAACCGAGTTCATCATAAACAGAACCAAAATCGCACCCAGTTTGAACACGACTCAGAGGCGCGGCCACGTTCCGAGACGTGGGTAGGACAAAAACTGGATTATCAAATCTATAGAATACTCTTATAGAATTTCAGCGACTTTCCGAAGATCCTCTCGGATTTCAAGAGATTTCTTCGGACATCCTCAGATATGTTATAAAACTTCCTATGACTATTGGTTCAATCATTACATTTCCAGTGTTTATAGAACATTTCTAAAAAGCATGACCTCAAACATTTTTTACGAATTTCCAGACGTGATTATGGATTCCTGTAATTTTTATAAAATATTGGATGATATCAAGCAATTATCACTAACTTCTAGGAATTCGGACCTTTAGAAATCTTCAGAAATTTCCTTACGATCCTACGATAGCAATAGTGATCGTCCAAGAATCTTTAAAGGTGTTCAGTACTATTTACGGGTTTTCAAAAATCTCAAGAACAATGTTACTCTGAATTTCAGACTTTTTTCTTTCTAACTTCTAAGATATCTTGCAAACGTAGGTATATTTGTGATTCCTACAGATTCCAACAAATTCTTAGAAGCTTTCAGAATTCCTTTTCTCATAGACCTGCTACCAGACATCCGGATTTGCTACAATCATCATAAACTGCTTCATATTCGCATATTTCTGAGATTGTTCTCTCATATCCTTGTCTAGTTGCTCAACTTTTGGAGATAAGCTCAGAAGTCTAGTGACTACCGCTTCTGCCCTAAAGACAGGAGATCTATCATAGGCTACATCACTTTTCTAAATGAAATCTCGGTCTCTAGTAGCAATAATAACTGAATCATTTGTTTGAGAAACTGCATAAGTCCATTTTACACAATTTCGAGAAAACAAAAAAAACTGTTTTTGAACAAATTGGCACCGAACCTTTCGATTTCTTCGATACAGATCAATAGTTTTTGGCAAAACTGAACAACCTGGTGCACTTCCAGTGCAAAAACTGTAAGCAGTACTCCATAATTGCTCTTTAAAGTCCGTGGACATATGTAGTTTCTCAAACAAACGAAAAAAATTTCATACATTCCTGAACAAAAATTTTTTTTTCGTATTTTTTGCCAGAATACGTATTTTTGGAAGACGATTCAGAATATATAAAAATCTCATTTTAGCCAAAAATGTTACATATGCAGTTTCTCAAACAAACGGTTCAACTACACACTAACATTCCTCCCCTTTCTCGGCTGACTGGAGCCGTAGGTAGTAAATACCAACCATTATTCATTCGGATTGTAGCGCAATTTACACCAGTTCTAATCAGTCACGGAGAAGCAATCATTGACAAGAACAGTCAGTCTTAGCTATGTTAAGCTAAGCTATATCCTTGTTTAGATATTCAACTTTTGATTAATTCATAGTCAGGCTGTCAAATGTTATAAAAATTCAAAAACTCTCTAGCTAGCAGAAATAATTACGTACTTCATCGGATGGCTGTTCGGCCACATTGTGAGTTGACGTAAAGTCAATGTCAACTTCTCTCCACGAACAGCCTAGATAGCCGTGTGGTGTCGGCAGCTGGTTATCTGGCTAAGAATAACATTACGGATTGCCTGTTCCAGTGGTAAAAGTCCACCATACAGGTGACCCCTAATTTTCGGTGTGATGCGGCTTTATGCTTACCGTGCCTACGAATGAATGGTTAGGGGGGGTCTAACAAGAACCTGACCGCAAACGGAGCCTGTGAAGCACCAGGGCCACCTTCACAGTATTTTAGCCCTCGCTGCGCTAACCGGAGCTAAGGCGTAGTTGACTTTTTACTTCTCCGAGATAATCAGCTACTCTTATTCAACCTCATCGTGAGGTTAAATAAGAGTAGGGTTATGAATATGTGTTTTAATTAGTTTTCAACAAATTGTCACCTATATGGATTCGCATTATGCGTTTTTTTTTACAATATGCTTTGTGTATGTTACCTATATGGATTCGCATTATGCGTTTTTTCACAGTGTACTCTGTGTCTCGTCCTTGACGTTTGGCTTCGGCTACTCTTGTTCAATCTCAACGTGAGGTTAAATAAGAGTGGGGTTATGAATAAGTCTCGTTTAACTTTTCAAAAGGCCTAAGTAACATTTTTTTTCATGAATTAATTTGAATAGCACAATCAAAAGCTTTCATGTTTTTCTATTGATTGCACTATTCAAATTAATTCATGAAAAAAATGTTACTTAGGTCCTTTTGAAAAGTTAAGCAAGAAGTGTTTTACTTAGTTTTCAACATATTGTCACCTATATGGATTCGCATTATGCGTGTTTCACAGTGTACTCTGTGTCTCGTCTTTGACGTTCGGCTTCGGCTACTCTTGTTCATCCTCAACGTGAGTGTGGGGTTATGAATATGTGTTTTACTTAGTTTTTCAACAAACTTCCACCTATATGGATTCGCATTATGCATTTTTTACAATGTACTTTGTGTTTGTCACCTATATGGATTCGCATTATGCGCTTTTCACAGTGTACTCTGTGTTTCGTCTTTGACGTTCGGCTTCAGCTACTCTTGTTTAATCTCAACTTGAGGTTGAATAAGGGTGGGATTATGAATATGTTTTTTACTTAGTTTTCAACAAATTTTCACCTATATGGATTCGCATTATGCATTTTTTTTTTTACAATGTACTTTGTGATTGTCACCTATATTGATTCGCATTATGCGTTTTTCACAGTGTACTCTGTGTCTCGTCCTTGACGTTCGGCTTCGGTTACTCTTGTTCAATCTCAACGTGAGGTTAAATAAGAGTGGAGTTATGAATATGTGTTTTACTTAGTTTTCAACAAATTGTCACCAGTCACCTATATGAATTCGCATTATGCGTTTTTTTTACAATGTACTTTGTGTATGTTACCTATATAGATTCGCATTATGCGTTTTTTCACAGTGTACTCTGTGTTTCGTTCTTGACGTTCGGGTTCGGCTACTCTTGTTCAATCTCAACGTGAAGTTCAATATGAATGGGGTTATGAATATGTGTGTTACTTAGTTTTCAACAAATTTGCACCTATATGGATTCGCATGATGCGATTTTTACAATGTACTTTGTGATTGTCACCTATATGGATTCGCATTATGCGTTTTTCACAGTGCACTCTGTGTTTCGTCTTTGACGTTCGTCCATTGTTATGTCCTCTGTGTTTTTGTGACACCTCTCTTTAGTCCCTAGCTGAATGCGTGTGAGTCTATATAATTGGCTTTCCTATAAATGATTCCATTCTCCTTTCCAACTTCACTTCCTCTTCCTTTCCTCTTTTCACTTCCTTTTCCGTCAGGTAAATGATGAGAAAGGCCAGTGAAGGCGATGGCACAAATCTCCCAAATTGAGGGGAACGTGCCTCTGAGCCGACGTTCTGATACCTGATACCTGATATGAGTTGCAGTAACCTGTGTAGAACATGGGTGCTGCTAGGAATACTACCACACTCAGATGACCAAACGTAGAAAACTGCGAGAGGAAACGATTGAAGAGTACGTTTACTCGCAAGTAGCCCTCGGAAAGCGTACTGGCCTAGATGAAGCTGTAATAGTGAAATATACAATCGGTGGTTTGGAAGAGTTCGTCTCTAAATGCCGAGTACAGCTGGGGGGAAAAATTGAAACGGTTTAGGAGAAGTGGATTGAAGTGGATGGAGGGTATGGTCGATACACCTTCGGAGTCAACTATACTACACGAGTAGCCGAGAAGAAGAGAGAGAAGGTGGTGAACTGTTATCGATGTAATCAGCAGTGGAAAGGTCTCAGGTGGGAAGGTGCTGCTACAACTGTGGTGTTAGTGGCCATATGGCGAAAAATTGCCTGACTCCGAAGCCGAAACCTGGACCCTCGAGGATGCAAGTGGTAGATGAAGAAAACAACTTCGTGAAATGGGTGGAAGTGGGAGGAATCAAACTGAACGCTCTGATCGATTCGGGCTGTAAAGTATGTACCATACAGAGTCGGTTCGCGGATAAAGTCGGTAACAGTGAAGTGACAAATACAACTCTGGTCGGGTTCGGTGGCAAAAAAGTGAATGTAGACAAGGTGGTGAGATCGAGTGTGAAGCTGGACGGGATAGCAGTACCGGTGAAGCTCAACGTCGTTCCGAACTGGGTACTGGGTGCGATAATTCTCGGACGGGACATGTTAAACCAAGAAGCCTGAAGCCTCATCGGATGGAGTACGCGAGAGAAGCTGCTCTGAGTGGTTTAGTGGAAGAGTTGGTGGAAGCTGGTATTGTGGAGGAGTCTAATTCGCCGTATATAACAGCAGAGTTGTGATGGTGCCGAAGAAGGACATTACGTTCCGGATGGCGGTACATTACCGTCTGCTGAACAAGAAGACGATGAAAGACCGTTATCCCATGCCGGACATCGAATGGTGTTAGAACAAACTCAGTGGGGCAGAAGTGTTCATTACGGTGGACCTTTATTCGGGGTACTATCAAATCCCGGATTCGGAGGATAGCCAAGAGTGTACTGCATTTCGACTCGTTACGGACAGTACCATTTCCTTCGGATGCCGTTCGGGTTGGCTAATGGCTGTTCTGTGTGCCAGAGGGCAATGAACCAGCTGACGGGAAAACTCCGAAAAGATGGAATTGTGGCCTATATTGATGACTTGCTGATTGGTGGGAAAAACATAGGCGAAGTGTTGGAAAAGTTCGCAAAACTGCTAGAGGTGCTCCAAGAAAGTGGTTTCACGATCAATCTCAAGAAGTCACACTTCTTTAAGACGTCAGTTGAATTTTTGGGTTTCGAGGTGTCGAAGAAAGGAATCCGGCCAGGCGCGGTTCCCGGTGCCGGAGAGTGAGCTACAGGTCCAGCAGTTTCTTGGGCTGGCGGGATTTTTTCGAAGATTCATCCCACAGTTCAGCATCGTAGCAGCCCCCCTCTTCTCACTGCTGAAGAAGAAGGTGAAGTTTGAGTGGAAAAGTGAGCAAATGCAAGCATTCGAAGAGCTGAAAAAGTCGTTGAGCGCCCTCTATTAGTGTTGTTTGACCCGAATAGTGAGGTAGAGCTCCACACAGATGCATTACAGGACGGGCTAGCAGGAATTTTGCTATTGCACACAGAAGAGGGTTGGCGTCCGATCAGCTATTACAGCAAAAGAACATCAGAAGCGGAACGAAAATACCACAGCTATGAGCTGGAAGTGTTAGCGATGGTCTCAAGCGTGGAACGATTTCGCCATTACTTGATCGAGAAGTTTTTCGTGTTGCGAACAGACTGTAGTTTTTAGCATTAGCATTAGCAATGTTACGGTGTAATTCGAAACTAGTGAAAGTATCGGGAGATCGTCGCCACTTCTTCTTTACTTCTTTGCATATTTTATACTATGTGAGGTTTTTTTTAGACTGAAAGTCAGATGTTTCGTTAATATGGAATTTACGCATGCATGCTTTTTCATCAGACTATTCCTGAAAATAAAATCACAGATAAGCATATCATAGCATATCATATCATCACAGATTGGTTAGAAACTAAATATTGTAAAAATACCCAATAAATTATACATTATAGTAAAAAGCGCCAGCAGGAAGATCGAGACCGGGAAGCGACGGAGGAACTATTCTTCTTTTTCTTATTGGCATTACATCCCCACACTGGGACAGAGCCGCCTCGCAGCTTAGTGTTCATTAAGCACCTCCACAGTTATTAACTGCGAGGTTTCTAAGCCAAGTTACCATTTTTTAAGCATATGCGGTATTTCGAAAAATTTCGTTTTAGGGCATTCTAAACGAAATTCCGCGGAATTTCGCGGAATTCTAGTATGGCGAAATCTGATTTTCTGATTTCGTTTCGTATCGATTAATTTCAAAAATTTCGACGGAAAAATCATGCTTTTAACGAAATTAAACGGAATTTCGCGGAATTTCGAAATAAATTTTTAATATTTCAAATTTTCATATCGTAAAATAATTTGGCTGCGCCGCTGAATAAAGCCATTTAAACTCTATTTAAAATTTTATAAGGTACATCGGGGAAAGTTTAAACACTGCGCTATATACAGACATTAGCCAATTTTGCCGTATCAAAAAAAATATAGTACTCAGTGAAACTCAAGATGCACAAGCTTGGTATGGTGACTGTACTGCCAGGAAACTCATAAGAGTCCCATGTAAATGTTGATGTAAACTTCTGATGATTTTGAATATCTTCAGACGTTAGCTCAAAATTGTCTCCTGTTAAGGTCACTCCTGACGGAATCCAAGTTTCAAAGTGCTCGCGTTTTCGGGGGCACACCACTCGATACGGAAGCAACGCACAACTGTCATTTTTATTTTTTCACGCATGCTGCGACGCAGCAAAACTAAATCGTTGCGCTGTTTCCGTATCGACTGGTGTGCCCTCGAAAACGCGAGCACTTTGAAACTTGGATTCCGTCAGGACTATTAAAATAATTTAGAAATTTTAATTTTAAAATAAAGCACAACATCCTTTCATGACTGCCTTTCATGCGAAATTGATCAAAGAACCCACGATTCTTTCATTTGGTCGCCTGAAATAGAAAAAGGCGCTTTGCTCTCTGTCTTATGACGATCACGACTTATTCCAGTACGGGTCAGGAGTGACCTTAAGGAAAAGTGATAAAATAGTAGGCTTTGTTCTAGAATTTTGAAAATCAAATCCTTCTTGTATTGTCCATCTTGATATTTACTCGGATTACTTTTCAGGATGGTTAATTATTTGGTTCGCTTGAATTGTGCGCTTGATCAATTCGTTTGTGGCTTCTTCGTACATTCACATTAATTAACCAGCATATCTCTCACAAACCCCTCGATTGAAGAAATAGTGGAGTAGGGAAGTGAAAGGTGGAGTTAACAAAATGGTTACATACTGTACTGTTTTATTTTTTTGGAAGCCAGTGCTCACTACGAGGACAAGTAGATTAAGAATCTCAAAACAAGACCGTGCACTAAATTAATGATTTCTAGACCAACATTTGAAAAGGGCGTAACAGCCAAAATTTATTCCTGCTGATTCCTCGTCTACAAATATAGATATATATGTGGACAAAGAATCAGAAGGAATAATTTGTATATGTTACGCCCTTTCTAAATGTTGGTCTAGATTTCGTGTGTGTTACTTCTACGTGAAGTTAAACGATTTACAATGATATGGAAATGCTAATATCATCTTCCAAACTTGGACGTACATGTTCATGATAGAATTAGAGGCGAAAGTATAGAATTGATAGTTCCGTTAGGATAGGGCAGGCATGAAGAATGTTTTTATAGAAGTCGATTTGAAAGCGAGCGGAGGGCAATATTTGTGATGGCACATATCACACGACCTTCCTTCTGCCAAGCTCCCGTATGAAGGGGGAGGGAAGAATATCAGTGTGGAAGCTGATATATCTTCAGCTGATATATCTTCACACAGCTTCCACACTGATATTCTTCCCTCCCCCTTCATACGGGAGCTTGGCAGAAGGAAGGTCGTGTGATATGTGCCATCACAAATATTGCCCTCCGCTCGCTTTCAAATCGACTTCTATAAAAACATTCTTCATGCCTGCCGTATCCTAACGGAACTATCAATTCTATACTTTCGCCTCTAATTCTATCATGAACATGTACGTCCTAGTTTGGAAGATGATATTAGCATATCCATATCATTGCAAGACCATGCAGTTTGAACATGACCCCTTTTAATTCTATTCTGTAGTGGAAATTGCAGGTAGGTTGCATTCATGACGGGATGGGCGAAAATTTATTAAATTTATTTTCAGAAGCTTGGACCTTTTTATAAATTTATATTATCCGAATGTATTTACGGACCAATGTGAATTCTGGAAAAAAAATTATTTTAAATTGCGAGGGTGACGTTTTGAACCGTTGTTTCAACTTGCCCCGCACCACGCATTTCTATTTGCCCCGATGGGTTGAAACGACAAAAATACGAAAATTTACCGGGTCTTTCATCGATTTTTTAAAATCATTATGCTTATTAAACCAGAGCTGGCATTTCCTCTCACACTGTGCACAATGAGGAGATTTTAATACACACCACAAAGAGTGACGCTGATACTCATCGTGTAACAAAGCCAACACGGTGAGTGAGGACGAAGACGAAGAGTGAGAGAATCATTCCGGTGAGAGCTGGGCCAGCACAAAGTTGTGCCACTTAGTGCAATATTCTTGGAAACGATTTCGTTTTCTATGAAGCTCGCTGAAATTTTTTAGAACACAAACATACTTCGCTTTTGAAAATTAGTTAACTAACGTCTCAGTTAGAAAGGACGAGGTTTTAATAAAGTTTGGCGCTCCATGCTAAATTGGCGAATAAAGATTGAATGAAAAAGATTAAGAAGAAGAAGAAGCTAAAAATGATATTTGACAGGAATGTCACGGGAAAGCTAACGGTTAAATTTTTAAAACGCTTCTCGAAAATTCTAGAAGCAATTTAAATAAATGCGGTTAGCAGTACGGGGATGAACTTTCCTTATATTGTATAAAAACACATAGTTTCGATTTTGAATTTTATTCTGTGATATTGCACTGATGTCTAGAATTTGTGAGAAGAGTTTTATAAATTTCACCGAGTGCTTACAATTGCTTCTAAATAGTTTTGCCCACAGACATCCCAACATCCAGCAACAACAAAAATATCTTATTACGCATAAATAATAGCAACAGCTACGTTTAACTTTCTTTGACTGTTTATTTTCATTCTGTTTGATTCACCGTTTTGTCAAAACTCATAGACGATTGCACGAGCCAAAAACTCCATATAAAAAATGTAAACATTGCCCTCATGAAACTTCACTCGCCATTTGAACACGGGTAAAAAAAATTGTCGATGACGTCATGATGCAATGGTCCATTGAGGAACACTGTGTGTTTATTTTATCATTTATCCCCTTATCCCCAACTCTTCGTGTCTAACAAATGCATTCGATGCAGAGTAGAAACACAAAGAGGACTCACTGCGTTGTGGAAGAGAAAGAATGAGCGATAAGCGAAACACACTCTCTGCTATATTTTTGAGGAGTGCAAAAGACACACACATTTCGACTCCTCTGAGGAGTATGCCAGTAAACACTAGCAGACCCGACGAACTCCGTTTCGCCTAAGATTAATTTATTTTCTGAATAATTCTTGAGTTATGAAGAAATTGATGTTTCATTTGTATGGGAGCCCCCCTTTCCAAAGGAGAGAGGGATCTCGAACCATCTTAGGAACCTTCCCCGGCCCCAAAAACCTCTGCATACAAATTTTAACACCGATCCGTTTTGTAGTTTCGAAATCTATAAAGTTCAGACAGACAGAAATTCATTTTTATGCCTATATAGAAGAAGAAGATAGATTGGATGATTACCTACCGTGAAAATTTGTTGGAAAAAAAACTCTTACAAACACCATTTTGAGACTTATTTCATTAGCACGCCAAAAACAACTACCATGATATGTGAAGCAACTTTATACAATGGAAATTAGCAGGAAATCGTTGATTCCAGCGTTAACTTTTGGTTTTTGTTCAGGGGGTCCATTATACGCACGGGTTCCATTACTAGCACTTAGGTCTAATATTTAGCAATAAACGTAAATGTCTGCGTTCTAGTTTGATGGCATACAATTAGTTTACATTTAATAGCTAAAGGCTTATACATTGTTCTAAAGGTCTGAAAAAAATTATAACTGTTGATTTTAAGCATTATATTCATTTTTATTCCATCTAGCAGTTATATTTTTCAATCTTTTGTGCTTGTAACTTTCGCTTCTCTTACATAAATAATGAATATTTCTATCGAGTTTAGATAGTTTCTATCGAGGAAGATAAACATCGATTTTTGAAGCATATTGTATGGAAGGTTCCAAATTAATTTGGTTACACTGGCGACCACCTCATCAGAGCTACCTACTGAATAGTAACAAGGCAGACACGATTGAATTATCACATCATGTTATAGCTTTCAGCAAACACGTATCCCTATTTTTTATTGCTAAAACACAGCATATAGTTTATTGGAAATCAGCAAATAACCGTATTTTGTACGGAAGTCTGTTCTTTATTATGCTGAGCTGCAGAAATAAAAACTGATTGTGTATTTTTAATATTGCGATATTTCCAGGCTTTACAGATTCATCATGGAATGGAGAACGTTTTCTGGGGCGCCAGGCAATGTGAGGCAAGTAGGCTGAACCCGGAACTGTCCCGCATAATCCGGGACGTTTGTAACCTAATGCCTACCTGCAGATAGCGTAATGGTGTATCTAGAGTAAGAGCACAAAACAGATAGACATCATAGAGCAAACGGCAATTTTCAAAGTAGGCTCTTTGTGTATCAACAATCGACGAACGGCACTCCCGTATATCCAAAGCGGAAGAAAGAGACAACACAGCATGCGATGCTGCTCTGTCTTATGCACGTTTTCAGTAAAGCTTGACTTCCACCGCTAGGTTCGCTAGCGTTTCAAAATCATGGAAGGACCACATTTCACAGCAAAGATGCCTATATGTTATGTGGTAAGAGCATCTCACAGCTATTATGGTCCGACTCCCATCAGCGCACCATAGAATTTTTCTAATCGTTCTCACAAAAAGTGAGTGAGAGGTGAAGTGATTAAACGAAAAAGGTTTTCGTCTAGCAGTCACGTTTTTCGTTTCGATGAAAAATGCCCCTCACCATAACCAAAAAATGCTCGCTTAATATTTCCATCAGACTTCAGTAAAAATTTAGAAAAAGTCGAGTTTACACACTTAGTTTTATTTCCGCAGCTCGGTCAAAATCCACATAGCCGTGCGCCAGCAAAAATAAATAACTGATATTCCGACAAAAATGATGTTTGTTAGCTGATTTTTCGGCAAATTATTTGCTGATTTCCAGCAATTTTGACGAAATCTAGGCAAAATACATGTTTGTTGGGGTACGGCTGTGCGAATCTCGGTAAAAGTTGACCATTTTGCTGACATTCCGGTAAAAAAAAATTAAGTGTGTACTACTGCAACCAACAGCTGTTTGGAAAGTTTCACAGATTCAATAAATCTTCATGAATTTGGTTGGAAATTTGCCTGGAGACTTTAATCAAGAGGTCGATTGAAATGGAAGGGTGGCACTTTGAATCTGTAATACTTTTCAAAATGATGAACAGATCCAATAAATATGAAATCTGTTGATTGCAGTTAAAAAATCAGCTTTAATTTATTTTTACTGAGGCCTGTTGGAAATATGCGATGAATATTTTTACGTTGTTTATGGTAAAGAGGCATACTTTTGAAAATGGTAAACAGGTACAAAACTGATCTGTTACTTATGTCTTTTTGTAAAATTAAGCTAGATTCTACCTATGGAATTTGGGTAACAATATTCAGTAACAATTTCTTTAACAATATTAAACAAAATTAATTTTCTTTTATTCGTATTCTTTTTTATAAGTTTTTGCATTATGTATATAACGCAAAAAAACTATTCAATAAAAATTCGCGGATTTTTTTAAATTTCGTTTGTTTCGAAAATTTCGAATCAAATGGACCTCAATTTCGATTCGTTTCGAAGTATCGGAAGTAAATCTGAATTTCGTTTCGTTTCGTTCCGAACCAACAATAGCATTTCAAATTTCGTTTCGTTTCGTTTCGTCAGGAAAAAATGTGTTATCGCAGACCTTTACCATTTTCGCATTCGTATATCATGAGGCTAACACGATGATACTTTTATGCCCAGAGAAGTCGAGACAATTTCCAATCCGAAAATTGCCTAGACCGACACCGGGAATCGAACCCAGCCACCCTTAGCATGGTCTTGCTTTTTAGGCGCGCGTCTTATATACAAAAATATATTACATGTAAATATGGCATAATAAAAAAATAAATAATAAAGATATAAAAATTCAAAAATATCAAAACGGAAACATGAACATATAAAAATATGTAAATATGCAAATTTACCTGTCATAAGACGAGTTTATACAATCCCATTGAATTCCACCACTTAATTGGTGGCTAAAGTGGTGGAATTCAATGGGATTGTATAAACTCGTCTTATGACAGGTGAAAACATTCCACTAAAAAGCTCAAAATAATTTTCTTATCAAAATGCAAATTTAATTATAACAACATAAAAGTATAAAGATATAAGAAAGACAAAAAATTAAATAAAATATAAAAATTAAATATTAGAAATTATAACAATATGGAAATATGATAGCATGAATATGATAATGTGAAAGCAAAATATAATACGTATATATGAAAACAAGAAAACATGGCATTGCTGAGGTATATTTCGTGGACTGGAGACTAGTGATACTCATGTTTCCTTTGAAATCTCTGTCCAGATTGCTATCAGAAATTAAGGTGGGTGTAGTCCTTAATTTCAATCTCTGTAACACACCACGAAGAGGTATCTACCCAGCGTTACGGGTACTTCAAAGCAGAGATCCCCATCCGGTTTGATATTTATTTATTTATTAAAACCGTCTTCGATAAAACAATCGTACAGACTGAACTTAAATATTAATTCTACTTATTCTATTTTTAAAAACATTTTTGGAGATGTTGAAGTCAAATTCGTTACAAATTACATTAAAAGCACGGATACAGGAGTCTAGTGGGTTGTTGTAACCATAGTTTGTTCGGTGATATGGAACAGCTAGTAGGGAAGAATGCCTTAGTATTCGAGGGGGGAATATACAGCGGAGTTTGTTCAAGTAGTGTAGGGCAGTCAATATTTCCTTGTATTATATCATACACAAATAATCGCTGCATTTTCACACGTCTGGCAGATAAGGACTCCAAATTTATGAGTTGACATCGTTCAGAGTATGGAGGAAGGTTGTCTGGGTCATTCCAAGGCAGGATCCTTAACGCAAAGCGGACAAACTTCTTCTGTACTCGCTCTATGGTTATCATGTGTGCTACATAGTATGGTGACCAAACCGGTGCAGCATACTCTAAGATGCTTCGCACCAACGAACAATACAACGTCTTCAGGGCATAAATATCGGTGAATTCGAAAGCGTGCCGTCGAATAAATCCAAGCACAGAGAATGCTTTGGAAGCCGTGATCGCCACATGCTCGGTAAACCGTAGTTTTGCATCAATGGTCACTCCAAGATCACTTATTGATGCTACACGTTCAAGTGGTTCGGTTTCAACGTAATACTGGTGAATAATCTGAATGTTAGAGCGAGAGAAAGATATAACCTTGCATTTCTTGCTATTGATGCGCATACCGTTATCGCTGCACCAAATTAACATGGAGTTGACGTCATTTTGCATGATCGCACAATCAGCCGGAGAGCGTACGATGCGATAAAATTTGAGGTCATCGGCGAATGATAATTTTGACGAAGAAAGAAGCACACAGAGATCATTCACATAGATGTTGAAGATCAGTGGTCCAAGAACACTCCCTTGAGGTACCCCAGACGTAATGTCGAAGAATCGAGATCGTGTTGAGTTAACCACAACGTATGCACTACGACTAGATAAGTATGAAGCTATCCACTCCGTTATCCATCTCGGGAAGCCAATATGCTCCAATTTCTCGATGACAAGATTGTGCGGTACGGTATCAAAAGCTTTAGCGAAATCCACATATATCGCATCGATTTGCCTTCCCTTCTCCATCTCACGTGACAATGCCGGAACGTAACACATCAGGTTCGTCGTTGTTGATGACAGCATCTGTTATCTGTCAAAAGATACGTAGGGGTGCCCATAACCGAACGATGCCCACAACCGAACCTTCTCCCCTACCATATCAAATAAGCCGATAGCTGCTAGTGTACGCGTGTTGGTCTGAAAGCCTAGACTCCAGGGAACTCTTGGAAGACCAAGAACATGTGAAATAACATATCCATTTTAGGTGTTTGTATTGCTATGATTATGTGTCGTATTTAAATGTGTCCAAAGATCATTGAATTAAGTGAAAAACGGGTAATTTAAACAAAAAAAAATATTTTTACGTCGTATTCTGTTTACGTGCCCTCAATAAGTGCCGTAAAAAGAGAGTTGAGTGTACGTACATCTAGAATAATAGATTTTAACCAAATAGTTCCATTTTCTGATTTTAAATCTTGATAAAACATGTACACACTCCCGACCATAGATCTTCTTCTAATACCTCCAGTCAGCCAAATGCAATCAAACTTAATGCAAATTAAGTGGTCATAAAAGTGTAACTAAAATAGACTGCATGGTTGAAAATCGCATTTATGCGAACGTGATCGTACCTCCTCGTTTTACTGCGTTACTATTTTAACCGTACACACTTTGGTCCCCTACGCTCCGGTTTGCATTTGATTCGTGAAGTGAATCCACATTGCCGAACCGTCGGTGCGTCGCGACTTTGGTTGACATCATCGCAAAAAGGGATAACAACGGTCATTTCGGTGACCGGCAGACGTCTCGGCCATAAATCTTGTCTAAAAACTCACCTGTCACTTCGGTTGTTAGTGAGCAGAGATCCGGTTTAATTACACTTGAAGCGCACACCTATTGTTAGCATTTTGCCACGCCGTACCGCTCGCTCGCTGGCGTCGAACACAGAAGAGTTCATCGGCATCCTTACCAACGACGCGATAGGAGTTACAAACAGAATAGCCCCTGCCGGCATGTGTGTATTGACAGTCCCCGTATCGCAAGAAGACCGGCCAAATTGTCACAAATTAGCCACGGATCACGGTCATCACGGTCGGTGGTGTGACGGCATTCTGCTTCGGTGCACCGTCGCTGTAGTCTTTGACAGGACAGCCACCAGTAGGGATTAAGTGCCTTGTACCTGTGCGTCGAGGGTGGACAGACTTTCGCCTCTTCATCAGATGGTGTCCCACAGCCAACAGGACCACCGGTAAATCATCCAATAAGTGATTCTCTGATTTTAATTGCTCAGGAAATCCCAACGTAATTATTTTTGTCCCTGCCCGGACACTTGTGTGTGCGTTCGTTCGACTGCCAGTTGGTCCTCCTCGGACTATATTGGTGTCCAATTGCGACGGCATGGCAGTCAGGGATGTCTCCCTCACAGCAGTGTAGCTACTCGATGAGATTTTCTCGTCTACGAACTTCACTCCTGTGCTCAGGTTAATCTGTGTTTTGCGAATTGAGACCTGAACTAATGCGAGCCCCAGTCCGGCCCACTGAATAAAAGCAACATGAGACAAAAGAAGTTCATTTGGATCCACCGTCTCAACCCATGGATCTCCCGAACTGGGTACCCAGTTCTGAAAAAGAGCAAACACTAAAACAAAAGAAATGAAGTTATCACAGCCCCAGCAGTCAGTCGAGCCCGGAGTCAGTCGTTGCCGGTGGCTAACCGCATCTAGGATTTCAAGGTGGCTGGCCATAGTGGAGCCATTTAAATTCAAAGCGCAAACACACACCAGGGAATGCTTTCCACCTTTTATTTATGATTCCTATCCCTCACTGCTGCCACCCACCCGTTTCGGCGGCGGAAGGCAGTCGGGGCACAAGAAACCAACCTCGCAGGTCGCATCTTGTGCTGAGTAGGATGTTTCGCATTTTGATAAACGAGAACCGACCGGAATGTTGTCTCGAAGGAAGGTCGACGTGGAGTTCGGTTGGCAGTCGTCGTCGTCGTCGTCGGCAACAAAAACACAATATCAGCAAACCATAAAATAAAACAAGGTGCAAAACATGCTTCCCTCTACCCAACCTCCCAATCCATCGTCGTCGGTGTCATCGTTATGAACCCACAACAAACCGGATGACTCCCCCGCACCGTATGGATAGGTTCGGGTGCTGGAAACAGAAGAAGAATAGAAAAATCACAGATGGTAGGAAATAATTTTTGAATTCATAATTTATAAACACTTTCTCGCCGTTGTTGTTGGTATGTTGCGGCTTGTGGAGTTCGAGCAGCATCAGCATGGAAGGAGTGATATCCCTATCCCTTCGCCGAAATTTCCCATGCGGAGAAAGGTGAGACACAAACCGATTGTTTCGTTTCGAACAACTCGTCGTCGTCGGAGACTCAGCTCCGCAGAATAGTGTCCGTGTCATGTGGTGGCACGTTTTCCAAACGTGAACGGACGAGAGTATTTTATTCTTCGATGATTTGAGTGAAAAATAAGGCACCTTGCTGCCGGCTGATGCTGGAAAGGTCGGATTGGATTGGAACAGCTGCCCCACGTCAGTTTGCTGTGTATTGAAAGAAAGACAAGTGCCACTCTATCGTTCGTTTGGCTGAAGCCGAAGAAACGTGCCTCGAATGTGGATTGTTATCATTCCGGCGGAGTGATAATAGAATAATAAAGAGGTGAGTATCAAAAGGTCACATGTGACGAACCGGAAGTTTTGTTACGGAGATTGAAATGTTTGGGGGAGGATTTCTGGTCTAGTTTGGAGAAAATGGCAAGAGAATTGCTTCTGAAATGACTTTTTGTTGAACGTGAAAAAAATCAACACATGGCAATACATTGAACCTTCTCAATTCGTAGAATTATTGCTTAGAGATATTTTTAATTTCATAACTATTAAAGAAGCCTGGATAACGTTTTTAACTTTCAGTTCCTAAATGTGTTTAGTGAAGAACGTACAAAATGCCCATATAGATATTGATTTATGGTATTACCTTGAGAAAGCAAACAGTTACGAATTTGTTCACACGTGGAGTACTACAGCACTAGAACGCCAACTGAATTCCATTTGACCGTCGAGTCAAGTAAGAAATATTGAAGACGACTAGTGAGCAAATTAAATTGCAGAATATGCACTGCAGCTGAAAAAATCGCTTTCAACGGGAGAACAGCTAGGCGCAGCTTCTGTTGAAGACGACCGGAGAGATATTCGATTCATCGTTAGTAGCATCGCATTAACTGCCTTCTGGCGTCCTTCCAGGACTATTTTCAGGAATTTCTTTTGGAGTTTCCTCGTTAAGTATGTTTTGGAGTTAACTCAAGAGTTCTCTCAGGAAGTTCGCCGTGCATTCCTTCAGAAAAAGTTCTAAGACTTGCTTCAAACATTCTTCAATAGTTCTTCCAAAAATTCCTTCTGAAGTTTCTCCAAGATTTCGTCCTGGAATATTTTTTGTCTTTGTATTCTTTGAGATCCAGAAACTTACTTTGAAGTTCTTTCAGGAAATCTTCCAGAACTTCCGTAAAACGTTTCCATAGGGCCTTCTGCTTGTTGAGGATAGGTCAACATGTGATAAATAAACTGAACAATGCAATAGACTATTTTCTGGACTGGGACTCCACCATTTACATCAATTATTTATTCTTTCATTATTGAAAGAAGTAAAAATCACGGTCACTAGGTCACCTAAAAAGATGTTACATTTTTAGGAAATTATGGTTCTTGCCCAAAGGCATTTGGGCTTTGTTGTTTTGCATTAGTCTGCAAAGCTTGTATTGTACTGTAAGATAAAACACTTCACAATTACAGCGTTATTATATACAGCAACTATTAAAACTAATCGATATCATATGAAGAACGTCAAAGACAAAACACAGAGTACACTGTAAAACACGCATATAGCGAATCCAAATAGGTGACAATTTGTTCAAAAATTTAAATGAAAACATATTCATAATTCCACCCTTATTGAGCTTCCTGTTGAGAATAAAAAAAGTCCACTACACCATAGCTCCGATTAACGCAGCAAGGGCTCAATACTGTAAATGGTGCCCTCGTTCTTCACAGGCTCCGTTAGCGGTTATTTCCTTTTTAGACAAGCAGCCTCAAAAGATCTTCCCGAAATTTCTTGTGACCCCGAAGATTGACCGATCTTTCCGTCGTCGTTTGATGGCACAACATCGATGTGTGGATCTACGAACGCTGAAAAACATTATTCGACTGCAGTAAACTCGTATCGGTCTGAGTGACGGAAACAAAAATAAAATTGCAGCCATTTCGTCAATTTGTGTTGTATTGGCCTGGTTTTATCATTGTTCTATTGTTCATCCGGATCCCAGAATTTAGAATATATGTCGGGGCTTGTGTTGTGGTCCTCCTATCCAGAGTTAATCTGGTTTGTCACTGGATCAGATGTAGTAGATTTGACCACAACTTCCCTTTTTGGCATGTAATTCCAACAAAATGTCGCCTTTCTCGTGTCTATTCATACCATTTCCGTAGGTTTGTAGGTTTGACACCTGTTCCATGAAGGGTCAACAACAGGTTTCTCTGAAATGACCCTTTGGGAACTGGCCCCAAAATGGCTAGTTCAATATTTTCGCTGTATATCAGAAATATGGGTATAAAACTTTAGCATTACGCAAGAAAATGGGATTTTGACATCCAGATATAACTCTGGGGATATTGACCACCCTAAAATTAGTTCCGATGCCCTTGAGGTGAAGGTTGGTTGAGTACCAAAACAAAATTTTTGAAGTATAAGTGCATTTATTTACGTGTTTGGGACAAAAGGTCGAAAGGACAAAAGTCGAAATACAAAATGTCAAAAGATAAAAGGTCGAAAGGACAAAAAGTCCAACTGTGTAAAAGGTCGAAAAAACAAAATGTTGAACGGGGCAAAAGATCAGAAGAAACGAATAATCAAAAAGAACAAAAGGGCGAAAAAGACAAGAAACTGAAACGGAAAGAATCAATCTCGTACCTGAGTTGTTCTGCACGGGGAAGGGTCGTTTGGACGAAACTCATTCGGCTGAAAGCCATTTGGCCGAATACCACTAGGCCGAAAGTTGTTTGGCCGAATAGAACATTAGGCCGAAAGGGTCGTTTAGCCGAAAGGGTCCTTTGACTGAAAGGGTCATTTGACCGAACGGGTCATTAGGCCGAAAGGGTCATTAGGCCGAAAAGGTAATTTGGACGATAGGGTCCTTTGGCCGAAAGGGTCATTTTGCCGCAAGGCTCATATGGCCAAAAGGGTCGTTTGGCCGAAAGGGTCAACTGGCCGAAAGGGTCATTAGTGAGAAATTAGGAGTAAGAAGAGAGACGTCTCAATTCTCATTCCTTATTAGTGGTGTTATCGTGTCACATGAATATAATTCACTGATCAGAACATGTTTCGTTATTATATTTTCGGCCACTTGGTGTTTTTTTCTTCTTCAGCAAACGAGGGAGGCAGGACTGCATCCCCGACGCCGCGAAAGCGACGATATCATGTTGTTCTTCACGCGGCCACTCGTTCGATAAAAGGATCGAGTTCGACTACAGGGCACCGGTATGACGTACCTATCTCCGGTATCAATCTATGTGTCCATCTATGTGTCCATCTACCCTTAGTGCCGCGCATTTCGAAGCATTCTATGTCTTCACCGATAACGATCCAAGCAACACCTCTTGTTCCTCAGTGAGTAACAACAACTGTGGTGTGACTTACTAAAGGTCTGACTTATGCACAACGCGGCGTATTTGGAACTCCTTTGTGACACAAAAAGCGCAAGAGGTGGAGCCTATTTGCAACATCTTGCGGCTACAATGAAAATAAAAACACAAAAACCAACCGGGAATCGAACCATGGACCTTGAGATCTGCAACCTTCTACTATAACCATCACACCAACAATTCTATTTGGAGATTCTGCTACAAGTGCACTACATAAACAACAAAGTCATTTGTAACTTCATCATCCGAGACAATGCCACTATAGCTGTGGAGGCACGCTTGCAGGCGTAATTGACGTGGCTACCAAAGGTGAGCTTATCGTCGATCATTACCCCCAAGAGTTTGATGGAGCGTTCAGAGGTGACCGTGCAGTTGCCTGCCCTTATCACCGCTTGTTAACAACAACCACCTCAGTCTTGTGGTGAGCCAGTTCTAACTTCCTGGAACTCATCCACTCCTCCACAATTGCGATCGAGTTGGCTGCAGTCAACTCCACCTCTTCGATCGATTCGCCGTAGACCTCTAGCGTAATATCGTCGCCAACCGGAAACTTCAACCTCAAGACACCGTCGTACATGACGTTCCATAACACCGGACCCAGTATGGAACCTTGCGGAACCCCTGAGGTTATGTCAACGCACTTCCGATCCGCCTCCGTGTCGTATACCAGTACTCGATTCTGGAAGTAGCTTCCGAGAATCTTGTACAGGTATTCGGGAAATCCAAGACGCAGGAGCGCATCTGCAATAGCTGCCCAACTGGCACTATTGAATGCATTCCTCACGTCGAGAGTCACTACTGCACAATAGCGAACTCCCCTCCTCTTACGCTGCATAGCTATCTCCGCGGATTTGGTAACCGACAAGATAGCGTCTACGGTCGACTTACCCTTTCGGAAGCCAAACTGGTTACTCGATAGATCATCCGCACCCTCAGTGCGTATCAACAATCTGTTTAGGATGATCCTCTCGAGCACCTTCCCCGCCGTATCAAGCAGGCATATTGGTCTATATGCCGACGGATCCCCCGGTGGTTTTCCCGCCTTTGGCAGTAGGACCAAGCTCTGCCTTTTCCATGCTTCAGGGAAGCCTCCCTTCTCCAGGCATCTCTGCATGACAGATCTGAACATCTCGGGAGCCTCAGCAAAGGCCGGTTGGATGGCCTGGTTCGGAATACCATCCGGTTCTGGCGCCTTACCTACACTAAGGGACTGTGCAATCCCCGCAAGTTCCGCCACAGTTACTCTTTCCTCGTCAGCCACCTTGGCCCCAGGCAGCTCCACAAAGTGAGGCCAGGGACTTGGGTCATGTCATGGGAAGAGCCCCGCGATGATCCTCTCCAGCATCGCTGGAGACCGCTCTGTAGGGGCCATCGCCCCACGTGTCTTGGCCATTACGACCCTATAGGCGTCACCCCATGGATTCGCGTTGGCACTTTGACACAGGCCCTCGAAGCAGGCTTTTTTGCTTGATCTAATCTCAGTCTTCAGAGCGGCTCTAGCAGCCACGAACGCCACCCGTCGTTCAACACGCTCCTCTTCTATGCGTGCTCGCTGCATCCGCCTCCTTGCCCGTAGGCAGGCGCGGCGCAGGTTCGCAATTGCTTGAGTCCAACAGGTAAGCCGGTGGTCTCCCATTCCTAGGGTGGACTTTCCTAGGCATGGTGGCATCGCATGCACGCGAGAGTACTTCTACCAGCTGCTCGCCGCTCAGACCGAGAGTATTGTGCTCGTGGTGGAGCGCTTCCTCGTCGTCGAAGTATGATATCTTCCACATACGAGGGCTAGGCCTCGCCCCTTCTTCCGTCCGCTGAATGCTGGTCGTATAGTCGATACTGTAGCGAACCGCCAGGTGGTCGCTGTGAGTGTAGCCATCATCTACCCTCCAGTTCGAACTACTCGTTTGACCAGGGCTCCAGAACGTAACGTCGATAATCGACTCGGCCCCGTTCCAGCTGTAGGTACTTTCCAAGTCCACATCCAACATGGCCAGTGATTCCAGCAGGATCTGCCCCCGTTGATTCGTGGATCGGCTTCCCCATTCCACGGCCCAAGCGTTGAAGTCCCCCGCTATCACCACCGGCCTACGCCCCATCAAGTTAGCCGTCAAACAATCTAGCATTCGATCGACCATCGAGGAGGCGCATAGCAGCTGCAGAAGAAGACCCCGTTGATTTTGGCAATGACGAAGCCCTCGTGTGTCGAAGACACCAACTCTTGGACTGGGTATTTCCCCGTTGTCCATATCGCCGCCATTTTAGACCAATCGGTAAGGATCTGCTATGATGAGCAGTTGCTGGGCTGCATCACAGTGGTTCAGGTTTAGCTGCGTTACCTGCACTGTGATTTTGCAGCATGCTTAAACGCCAGGCACTTCGAACCCCCACGGGGGCTTGCTGTTCTGCAGCTTTGCTGGAACAGATCAAACAGTTGGGAGGGTTCGTGCAGCATTGTGCCTTATGTCCCTCCAATCCGCAGCGTCGACAGAGCTTGCTTCTGTCAGGGCCTTTGCAGTCCCATTGCTTGTGCCCCGGTTCCAGGCACTTGAAGCAAACTTCGGGTTGCTCATATATGCCCACAGGGCATACCGACCACCCCACCTTGACGCTCCCTGACTTGACAACCTTGGAGGCATCCGCCGCAGATAGCCTAACCAATGCTACATGTGTCTCTGTCGGACCTTTCCGTAGCCAAACGGCTGCGGTGGGCGTCTCCACTCCACGTCCAGGTCTTTAACCCTTAAATTCACCTCCGTCGTGAGTGCCCTCACCTTGACCGTCTCCCCAAGGACTTCCTCCGCCAACTTTTTGTAGGCGGCGCCCTTTTGCGAGACGCACCGCTTCAGCTCGAGGATCATCTCGCCCATCCGGGTACGTCTTATTCGACGTACGTCGGCGCCGAGTTCACCGAGCTTGACGTCACTCCTCATCGCCTTCAAAACGTCCGAGTACTTAGCCTTGTCCGTTTTGATGACTAGAGCATCGCCCTGGAGGGTCCAGGAGGCGTCACCCCCCTCTATTTCCCTGGTCTGGGGCGGCTGAGAGCTCTCAGCCTGCAGTAACCCCTTACCACCGTCTTTCCTGGGAGGACGGACCTTTCCAGGTCCTTCCTCCTCCGGTTTTGGAGGTACCTGGCCGGGGTTCAGCTTCCCAGCCCCACTACCCTTGTTCGGGGTAGTAACCCTCCGCGTTTTGGAGCGGCCCCCAGGGAGCTCATCCCCTGGAGACTGTCTCCCCCGTTTGGGGCCACTTGGTGTTATAACCACGACTTGTATATCTAACCACTAGTGCTACAACTGGTGCAATAACCACGACTGGTCCATCTACCCTATGTGATTTATGTTGAGAGAGATATTCTGAATATTACCTCCAGTCATATACGATGTTCCCTTGCCATGGCACAATATGAAAATGCCACAGTCAGTACAAAAAAAAATCAACCTTCTTACCAAAAATCAACAATTCAATCAATTTTTTTATAATTTCTTCGGGCAAGTATGACGATTAAGCGTCTATTACAAACAAGCGATTAATTTCAAAAAGTAAAATTTCGGCTGGTTCCTGTGCGGAAAAGTGCCCAAAAACTTGTTTTTGATTACGCTGTGAGAAGAAGTGAAGTGCAGTGATATTCGTGGAGGGATATTGAATTGGCACGTAACTGCCAATTTACCTCAAACTTTGAGCCAAAGTACATGGAATACAATGAATAAATATGTTCATCATTATGGGGAATGGAATCATTAGCTGTAAACAGGTTAGTATTATGACTATTGAGCTTTTGTTCGATGCTGTTCGCAGTATTCAAATTCTGGTGGTCGAGGATGAGGAACGAGCGTGAGAGACCCCTTAGCAGACGGGAGCCATACTGACTGCCATGCTAAGCTAAAGCTAAGCTAAAGCTATTAAAGCTAAGCTAAAGCTAAGCTAAAAGCTAGCTTAAAGCTAAGCTAAAAGCTAAGCTAAGCTAAAGAAAGCTAAAGCTAAAGCTAAGCTTAAAGCTAAGCTAAAGCTACTAAAGCTAAAGCTAAAGCTAAGCTAAAAGCTAAAGCTAAGCTAAAGCTAGCTAAAGCTAAGCTAACACTAAAGCTAAAAGCTAAGCTAAAGCTAGCTAAAGCTAAGCAAATAAAATAAGCTAAGTTAAGCTAAAGGCTAGCTAAAACTAAGCTAAAGCTAAGCTAAAGCTAAGCTAAAGCTAATAAGCTAGCTAAGCTAAAGCTAAGCTAAACTAGCTAAAGCTGGAAGCTAACAGGAACAAAGCTAACAGGTTGCTGGAGCTAAGAACTAAGCTAACAGGGCTGGGGTGGGGTTGTTAAAGCTAGCTAAAGCTATTGTTAAAGCAAAGCTAAAAAACTAAGCTAAAGCTAGCTAAAGCTAATAAAGGGGCTGGTGGGCTAAAGCTAAGCTAAAATAGCTAAACAAGCTAAAGCTAGCTAAATACAGCTAAAAGTAGCTAAGGGCTGAGGCTTTCAGCTGGGCTGAACTAGGGTGGAACAGGCTGGAAGTGAACAGTGGGCTGAGGCTGGAGGCTGGAGTGGAGCTGGGCTGAGGTGGAACAGGAGTGGAGAACTGGGGTGAGGCTGATGAGTGAACAGGGCTGGTGGGACTGGTGAGTGAGCTGGGTGGGAGATGGTGGGCTGAGGCTGGGGAGTGGTGGGGAGCTGGGGTGAGGTGGTGGCTGGAGCTGAGATGAACAGGAACGAGGTGGGGTGGGAGACACAGACGGGAACAGAACAGGAGCTGGACACAGGGCTGGGGTGGAACTGGGGAACAGAACAGGGTGGGTGAACAGGATGGGGTGGAGGAACAGGAACAGGCTGAGTTTGAACAGGAACAGTGGGGAACAGAACAGGGTGCTGGGTGGTTGGGTGAACAGGACAGAACAAGACAGACTGGGGTGGTGCAGGAACAGGAACAGATGGTGGGAGACTGGTGGGTTGGGTGGATACAGACAGACTGAGGAACTGGGAACAGGTGGAACAGAACTGAGGCTGGGAGTGGAGGCTGGGTGTGGGAACTGGAGTTTGGTGGAACAGGTGGGATGGAACAGGGTGGTGAACAGAGACAGGAGCTGGGTGGGAAGCTGGGGTGGGGTGGGTGGGAGCTGGGAACTGGGTGGAACAGGTGGAACAGACAGGGTGGGAACAGAGTGGAACAGTGGGTGGAACAGACAGAACAGAATTTGAACAGGTGGGAACAGGTGGGAACAGACTGGGGTGGAACAGGGTGGAAGCTGGGGCTGGAACAGAACAGTGGGGCTGGTGGGGTGGGGAACAGGTGATACAGGGGTCGGCTTCGCTAACTTCTCCGCTTCGCCACTTCGGGTCGCTTCGCTAAACTTCGCTGGGTGCTTCGCTTCACTTCGCTAACTTCGCTAAAAACTGGGCTTCGCTGGGAGCTTCACTTCTTCAACTTCGCTTCCACTTCGCTTCGCTTAAACTTCGCTAAACTTCGCTTCGCTTCACTTCTAAGCTAAAGCTAAACTAAAGCTGCTTCAACTTCGCTAAAAGCTTCGCTTAAAGCTAACTAAAGCTAAGCTAAAACTAAAAAAACTAGCTAAAAGCTAAGCTAAAGCTTCGCTAAAAGCTAAGCTAAAGCTAAGCTAAAGCTAAGCTAAAGCTAAGCTAAAGCTAAGCTAAAGCTAAGCTAAAGCTAAGCTAAAGCTAAGCTAAAGCTAAGCTAAAGCTAAGCTGTCAACATTTTAATCAGTTTTTTCTAATTTGCTGCGGATGTTCTTCTTAATTTTTGCGGAAAAATCTCACTCACTCAGAAATTTCTATAGAGAAAGCAACTTTTCCGAATCAATATTTTTCTTAATTTACTTGAAAGGGCAAATATTGTTTTTATTGTTTCAGTAATCGTCTTATATTGCTTAACTTTTAAATTATACAATCGATTCGTAGCTTAACTCAGCCGTTAGAAAACTAAAGCTGGGAGAGGATCATCTGGATAAATATATGTTTAGTAATCAAAAAATATAATTCTCTCCTCGTTCTTTGAATTACTTCTGTTTCTATCGTAAGTGTAGTTCTGCTTCTGTAAGTTTTACTAGAAGTTATAAATTTACGAGAGATCATCATCGATGGATTTTGAAGGGCGCATGATTTTGTTGGGCGACATCCACCGCTAGCTTAAACAGACTGAAATTTGTTTTAACAATGAGAATGATTGACTAATCTGATGTAACTAATTTAAACCAATGTTGCAGAAGTATGCTCAGAGTCCTTATCGTGATAATGGAACAAAAAATAAAAAACCATCGAAATCAAAAACAAAAAGTCTTCTGAAACAACATAAAAAATTCTACAAACTATCAATAATTTGCATTTACTTGATTTATGATGCATCATGTATGACAAACCTATACTGTACATCATATAATCAAAACTGTTAAGACCATAACCTTCCACAATGCGCTCCAAATATTCCATACTGCAGCATTCGTTTGTAGTGAACAATCAATAATTGACTCTTTATCAGCAAGCTTCAAAAGTACACAACGAGACTGAAACCGTCGATGTGTGATTGTACTCCTCCGTTGTGACGAGTTTGTCGCGTACAATCATCAGGTTTGGTGAAGAACTGAACAAATGAATCAACAATTTTTGTACAATGTATGTAGTGATGTCTCGGCGAATAAACAGACACGGTCGCTTGGAACTGTACCAGCCTTCATTCGTTTTGTTAAACGCAAAGAGTAATCGAAGCTCGTTTCTTCGTGGTAGTTTCCGTATCGGACACAACTGCTGTGAAATTAGAAAGGCTGAACAAATGAATAATGAAGGAATTGAACACTTTCTGAAGCTGCGAATTGAATTAAAATTTTGATGATGGGTTGTGCCTTAGAATGCTTCTGAAAGTTGCTGCTAAGAGTTGAAAACCTTATACTGAAGAAGTGAAAACATCTTAAACTTGGGACAATTTCATCCAATATTTTTAAATTGTACCGCAAATAATTGTCACTTTTTTGCGAAGATTCAGCGAATTCTGTGAAATCGGCAGAACCACAACAACTATCGAAGCAATAACCCCATGGCTCACTGTAAAGCTGTGCGTGGTAATGATTGTTGCTTATGTATTGAAATAAATTAAACAAACATTGTGTCCAACCAAACATAATCCACTTTTGATGGTATAATTATGTACTCAATCTGATCACTGTCACTGTATCCAGCGTTGCTGTTCGAACACCATCCATTCACCACACTTCGACAGCCGTGATCGTCTAGTGGTTAGGACCCTACGTTGTGGCCGTAGTAACCCAGGTTCGAATCCTGGTCACGGCAGTGTTACAAGTTCACTGTCACGGCGAAGTGATATCATTTTTTTTTCACAATCCAACGGCATCGAAATAGGTAGGTCATGATTTCGAATGATTCCCGTGCAGTTTTCTATTGCCACATATCGTTAGTTCACTTGTTGAATCGCACCCGAGACAGGTCGCTTACAGATAGGCGTTTGGCAACCGGGGGGAGAACAAAAAACTCATAAGTAATCGCTAGACCGGAGCGAATCGTGAGAAAGAGAAATATGGCGGTCGGATGGTCGATGTCGTTTTAAGAAATGCCATAACTCAGATACTCGTTCTGGCGCTGGCTTTGCCGAGGCGATTGGTGGGAAAAACGATTGCGGGATTTCTTCCCAGTTCACCCGGTGCAAGAAGTTCCGCTCGGATGGGATCATAGCGCTGGTGAAGGAAAACCTTTTCTTTTGGAATTGTGGGCCATCCGAGGATTTTCCTGGTCGTCTTCCATCGGTCGGAAGGTGTTGAGAAAAGTTTTATAGAGTTCACACAGTCGGTCGGTCTTGGTGGCTTTAAATTCGATTAGTTTTGTCGTTTGTCGGAGCTGCTCGAGGTGGGTTTGGTTTCGGCCCCCATGGAAGGTTTAATGATTATTTATTGCGATAAGTAATGGAGTCAACCAACAAAGTTAGAAAGTCAAACTGTGGAGACAGTTAATTTATGGAAGTGTAATTCTCTTATATGTTCGATATTGTTCAAGATGTTAGATAAAACCCAACGACTTGCTCCAATTTCCTTACTACTCTTATCTCGAACACATCCACCTTACTGTAATTCTAGTCCGGCACGCGTCAAAAACAAACAACCGCTCTGATGAGAAGCTAAAACTTTTCCAATAATATTCAATCAGCCTCGAGAGGCTCGGCTTCACGTTATTAGACTCATTGCGTACCCACTTCCCATAGTCCCCCGAAGTAAATCACATTAATAGCCTCTGGCCCAATCGACACCCCATCTCCATCATCGAGACAAAACCATCACTACCGAAGGCTACGGAAGTTCACGTCGCAGGTCGAACCCAAACTCATGTGCTGGAATTACATGCACTTCGACGGGAAGTGGTTCTTCCATAGGAGAAAGCAATTATTATTCTTTTCCCTGGCCAGGGTATTTGAGTAATTGCTCGTGGGGGGAACCGTGTGTAGCTACACCTCTTAACCGTGCCTAGGCACGCAGAGGGGAATGAACATGTTCGCATATCTACGTAGCATCCGCATGCTGGTGGACCGGCAGCAGGCAAGGCACAGTGCCTAAGCTTGATGAGTAAACATAATTAGATCTTAATTGCTTTCGTAGGGTAGCGAGAAAGCGAACTGAACTCACCTTACTGTATCGAGCAAATAGAGCTGCACGTCTCCGATAGGGCGGGGAGCCAAGGGATGTGTTCTCCTGATCGAACTTGATTGAGGTCCAGTACACGTGTTTTGGTTCGAGGATATGTGGTTGATTTTTTTAGGTGAGTCGGGGGTCGGTGGATAATAATTTATGTAAATAATTGTTAAGCAAATATTACAAGAACAGAATACTGAAATTTTGTTAATACTACATTGAGTTTGTATGTTTGTTTGTAATAACAGTGAGCAGTGAAAGCCACCTCAGAAAATCTTCTAATATTCTCTTCTCAAAGCAATAATCAAATTTAAATTAGGAAACTGCACAGATAAATATTCTTTATTCAGAAATAAGACAATTCATTGAAAATACAAATTTATTTGTGTAGAGTTTTTAAACATTATGAAAACTATCAGTAAGAGAATTCTGATCTCCTAGAGCTTAATAATCTAAATTACAGAGCTACGTAATGAATTCATGAGCTGTTGTTTCTGCAGACTATTTCATGTGGGAAAAGACAATTTCACAATATAAATCAAACAAAACAAGTGATATCAAATAATGCTCACAATTATAAGACAAATGTCGAGATTCTATATCTTTGCATTGATTCATGAGCTCCAGCCAGAATATAGACGGTTCCAGTCGGGATCAGAACAAATCTTGTTTCTTATTTAGACAACTCCACACATAGTCTAGGTGGTTTCAATCTGAATCGAGAGGATTCCGATCAGAATCCAAGTCAAATCGAAATATAGGAACAAAGAAATCCAGACAAGCCCAGTAAGACATGATGCTGTACTCACTGATAAATGTTTATAATTGAATTATAATTAAATCCGGAAAGAGCCCAGCTCTGGCACCTCCTATCAAAACAGAAACGATTCCGATTGGAATCCAAGCGATGCCAATCTGATTTCAGGCACCACCTGATAAAAAGATCGTTTGCCATTTAAAAAGTGGATAAAAATTGCCGATTTTTCCCTAAACTACATTAACGAAACTACTTGAGATCGAAGCAAGCCTTGCGCGCGGTCGCCTGTGTTTGATTTTCTGACAGCGATTTTTTGTCTTCGATATGTTAAAGTTTTCATTTCGGCTGGTACTGGCCCTAGGACTTATTCCGGTTTGGGGCCGTACACTTATTACGTAAGCAATTTTTCTGGGTTTTTCGACCCCCCTCCCCCCATGTAAGATTTTTTCCATACAAAAGATTTTTTATTTATATGGCGCGTAAGATATTGACAGACCCCCCTCCCCCCATAAGTGCTTACGTAATATGTGTACGGCCCCTTTCAGGTTTCCTAAGCTTCGGGATAGGTATACAGCAACGTGCGATAGTGTTCTGATGGAAAAGGTGTGGTTTTGTGATTTATTCTAAGAAATATAGGGGGAATGACGGCTTTGGCAGGTTTTGTTCTATTATTGGCAGGGGGTTTTTATGACTGACTAGATTCAAATTTGGTCCAAGCATTCTTTGAATATCAAAGAATATTGTGGCCAAATTTCATAAAATTTGGTCGACAAAAACCCCCTGCCAATAATAGAACAAACTCATCTCAAAGCCGTCTTTCCCCCTACGTGAAAAAATGTGTATAATGTGGAAGCTTTATGGGAGCAAAAAGTCTCTCCCATTGTTTGGAAATGGATTTAGCTGGTTAGATTGTTTCATTATGTTCTTGATATATCAATATCCAATTTTCATACGACTTATGTAACCGTTCGGAGAATGTTCTCGAGGTTTAACTAATTCGATGGCTTAAGCGCCACTCTCGAAGAGACCACCGGTCGTGTTTAATTTGCCCGACTTTTTAGAGACTATTTCGCTCAGGGAACTACCGAACGGTTCACGGAATAATAATCAATTTCGTAAACGCATGCACTTACTTCGACTCGTTATCCGTACGAAACATAGGGAACTCAGAGGGAATGTTCGCTCATTCGAGCAATAAAACGGAACAAAACGTAATTGAGTTTAATGAGTATGTTTTATTGCCAACTGGCGTTAAACGTAACCGGAATTCAACCAACTCAACAAAATTCATTCAAAATTTTCTGTATTTTAGAGCATTCATTCGTACTGGACGCGACTAAATATTGTACGGAATGGGAAAGAGCAAAACATGGCTCTTCACGTACCTGCGCAGGATTTTTCGATGACTCGATGCCGGCGGGAACGATGAGGCTTCGATGTCTTGACGATGGCGACGGTTTCCTCGATGATGGCGGTAACGCGATGGCGGTCACCGGCGGGTCCGTACTGCGATTTGGCGCGCAGCGATGAAGATGACCCGTGTGCGATATGGCCGATCTAAAGGTGCGGAGTGAGTGGCGGCTGGAACGGAAGCTTCCGATTTCGATCGGAGAGAGTTTTGTGGCACTTGGCCTGGACTTCCCAGGACGATCGGCTCCGCCAAATACAGGCACACGTACCCAAGCGACCCGGCTTCGTGTACCTTTCCGGTTCACCGAGCGGGGAGTGGTGTGTCCTCTATCCTTTGGTTAGGATCGAGGGTCGTGGCGTGCAATTGGCGACACGCAGAAATACGAACCTACACTCTCTAAACACTGGTCCGAAAAACGGAATGGACCTTTTCGTCGGCAGTTACGACCGACGTGGAATATTCGCTACAATTGATTTATCGACCTCACTCACCTCCGTTTGGCTACCTACTTGAAGCGGGCCTTCGCTGGGAACACGGGTCGGACGGTCAACGGACCAAAAGCGTGGTGAGGTACCACGAACGGAATCTCGATGATATGATGAATGCCGCCGACTAGCGACAGAAAATCAAGCCGTACGAAAAAAGCGCATGGCGCTGCGTTTCCAACACGAAATCACATTAAATTTAAGGAATTGCTCAACATAATTAGATTTAATTACCTTTTTTCGTATTAATTCACTTTAATAAAATTATCTGAGCAGAAAACGCAATCGATTGGACCTCGGTCCACTAAACTAGGAAGAAAAACACAGAACATTTAACACCACTTATTTTTTTAAAACTCACTCACTAATTTTACCTTCAAATTAAACTAAAATTACTCAAGCAAAATCTTAAACTTTCAAGAACTGAACGTAAGTATTTTATTCGCGCACTTCTGCTCTCCAGCCGATTCGTAGACGAAATGAGCGAGCCTTTTGAAATCATTTTACTATCCAACTATTCAAATCTGAGCTATCATTCAATTTGATTCTGAAGTATATTCAAATAAAATTGCGCCAACCGATTAGCATGGCGCCTGTTTGTCGCCTATTTGCAGCTATTTGTATATGACTAATGCGATGTATAATTTTTTCTTATACATATCATTAGGCGCCTGCTTTCAAAAAAAGTATTAGAAAACTTAATAATAAATAACATAATTGTTTTTACGTGTACGGACGGATTTACGATGGTGTACTATGGATGGTGATGAAATACAAGATGGAGGGCATTTTTACCTATTTCTGGATCTACTAACTATACAACGGATCAAAACTAAGATGGAGGGATGGAAGATGAAAGAACGAAATACAGAATTATACTACTAAATCGGAATCTATCATGAACTAATGTACTATATCGGAAAAGTTATGTAAGTTGTATTGCAAAATTTTCAATATTTACTTAGGCTTGACAAAATGATTGGATAGGGGAACTGTACCGATTTTGGCCATGTTCCTAATGTGGCCAATTTTGCGAATAACTCCAAAAATAAAGCAATTCGCGAGGGTTTTTTTAGTTCTATCAAAAGATATATCCCTCACGGTTCAACGCTGCTTTCAACTGATCGATTATTTTGGAAAAATATGTATTTTCCAGGGTTGGCCAAATTAGGCACTAAGTTGGCCAAAACCGGTGCACTTCCCCTAATGTGTTTATATTTTAGGACGGACAATATTCTTCAAACAAACTACATACAATTTATGGCATGCACGACGAAAAAGCTCATCGTGATATTTTAGAGAAGCTTTTAGACATGGACAGTTTCATTTCGCAATCTCGTTGAAAAATGGTGTGTACGATACATTTAAGGTCACTAATATTAATTTTAAGTAGAAACTTAGGTTTTCTTTTAGCTAGACTTTTATTAACTCTGATTTATTTCACTTTTACTGACATTTTTTCCTACTATGCTATTTGTTTACTATCGTTTGCGGTAGATTTTCCTGATGTGTTTTGTTTTTTTTTGTGCATTTTCACCAATGTCTCATACCATAGCTTGATTGAATTCTAAATTCATTTTGTAAACTTTCCTTATTTAATCACGATTTTTCCTGCAAAATCTTAAAAACTGTCCAAAAGTTACGCGGTTTTTCATGCGAAATTTAAAAAATTGTCAAAGACTTATTTTCAAGCAAAATTTTTAAAACTGTCTAAACCTTGTTTTCATGCAAAATTTTTAAAACTGTCTCACTAATTTTACCTTCAAATTAATCTAAAATTACTCAAGCAAAATAAAATTTCAAGAACTGAACGTAAGTATTTTATTCGCGCCCTTCTGCTCTCAAGCCGATTCGTAGACGAAACAAGCGAGCCTGAGCCGCACTTGCGCCAAAAATTTTTGAATCTTTTGAAATCATTTTACTATTCAACTATTCAAATCTGAGCTATCAATTAATTTGATTCTAAAGCATATTCAAATAAAATTGCGCCAACCGAATAGCATGGCGATTGGAGGCATGGCGCATGTTTGGGTTTCTGCAACTTATACATAGGCTAGGTAGCCGTTGAATCAATATGTTGGTCTTATAGACCCCCAAGATTTTGTAAACTTTCCTTATTTAATCACGATTTTTCCTGCAAAATCTTAAAAACTGTCCAAAAGATACGCGGTTTTTCATACGAAATTTAAAAATTGTCAAAGACTTGTTTTCAAGCAAAATTTTAAAACTGTCTAAACCTTGTTTTCATGCAAAATTTTTAAAACTGTCTCACTAATTTTACCTTCAAATTAAACTAAAATTACTCAAGCAAAATAAAATTTCAAGAACTGAACGTAAGTATTTTATTCGCGCCCTTCTGCTCTCAAGCCGATTCGTAGACAGAAACAAGCCTGAGCCGCACTTGCGCCAAAAATTTTGAATCTTTTGAAATCATTTTACTATTCAACTATTCAAATCTGAGCTATCATTTAATTTGATTCTAAAGCATATTCAAATAAAATTGCGCCAACCGCGCCGATTAGCATGGCGATCGGAGGCATGGCGCCTGTTTGGGTTTCTGCAACTTATACATAAGCTAAGTAGCCGTTGAATCAATATGTTATTCTTATAGACCCCCAAGATCTGAATTCAAGACTGGTTTGGAGTACCGTAAATATTCTGGGAAAATTGTGTTTTGTATATACTGGTGTAATGATGTCCCATGGGGCTTCACCAACTAACATACAAGCTTGGAAACCGATGAATCACTCTGTTGGTCCTGTAGACCTCCAATATCTGAACTCAAGAATGATTTGGAGTACCGCAGGAACTCTGAAAATGTTGTGATTTGTGTATACTGGTGTAATGATGTCCCATGGGGTTGCTCCAACTATCACACAAGCTCAGGACCCTATGAATCACTCTGTTGGTGTTGTAGACCTCCAATATCTGAACTCAAGAATGGTTTGGAGTACCGTAGCTATTCTGGGAATGTTGAATTTCTTATATACTGATGTAATGATGTCCCATGGGGCTTCTCCAACTAACACACAAGCTCGAAAACCTATGAATCACTCTGTTGGTCTTGAAGATCTCCAATATCTGAACTCAAGAATGATTTGGAGTACCGCAGGAACTCTCCAATAACTGAACTCAAGAATTCTTTGGAGTACCGCAGGAACTCTGGGAATGTTGTGATTTGTATATACTGGTGTAATGTTGCTTCAACTAACACACAAGCTCAGAACCGTACGAATCCCTCTATTGGTGCTTCAATAGAGCTTCAATATCTGAACTCAATAATGGTTTGGAGTACTATAGCTATTCTGGGAATGTTGATTTTGTTTTGAAATTCTGATGTAATGATGTCCCATGGGATTTCTACAGCCAACACACAAGCTCAGTAACCTATCAAGCATTCTGTTGGTCATGAGGTTTCTCCAACTAACACACAAGCTCGGGAACCTATGAATCACTCTGCTGATCTTGTGGACCTCCAAGATCTGAACTCAAGAATAGTTTGAAGTACCGTTGATGTTCTGATAACACTGCGGTTTGATAAAAAATAGTTCAATTATGTCTCAAGTACCATTTACAACTTAATATTAGGATTGAGGCCCCGTAAAACACTTTGTTGTTTATGTAGATCATCAACATCTGAACTCAAGGATGGTTTGGAAGCCCTAAAAGATCTCAAAAAAATTATTTGCGCCCATATTTCAACTTTTTTATGGATTGCATCCATTTTGAAGCAGTATGTCCAAAATTTGTATTGAAATACGACGAAAAAAAATCCGTATTGAACCGGTTAAATAACAACAATTGATAGAATTGAGTGATAATTTTGTTATGCATTCCTGATCTGACTACTTATGCATGATCAATCATAGTAACCAGTGTTGCCACATATAAAAAAAAAAGGCACACGTATCTTCCAATCGGAAAGCCCTGAGTCTACGAACATGTACAGTGAAAGGAAATCCACTTTTGCTGATTCTTTTTCAACATCTGTGAAAGTGACTTTCATGAAAATATGAAAGACAACTGTTTCCCAAACTTTGAACAACATCTTCGCGAAAAACGAAGATCTACTTAAAGGGTACGGCAAATGCTGGGTAAAGCGTAACATTGGTACCTTCGCGTACCATCTCGCGGTCCTTAGCCTCTTACCCCGCAACTCCTATCCCTACCTGCTCGTGGTGCTGGTCGGGATACAAAGCAACCTTAGGGAAGATCGGGTAACCAACTCCGGTGGGAACTATGGTCGTATGATGACAGGGAAGAGGAAGCGTCTGTACTTCATGCCAGGATCGGCTCACAACAGCGTCTGTCTCCATGTTAGGGGCGGCTGATCATCGTCCGAGTGCCAGTGAGGGACTCTAAGTGAAACTGTGCACCATGGTCCACAGGGAATAAGGCAGAATGGTTCTTTAAAAAAGCCTTTAAAAAACATACACAACAAACAATCAACAAGAGAGTACGGACTGGAACCACCGGCGAAGACCACTGCGACGAAAAGGGGCTAGAGATTGGAAACTCGGTTCATGGAAGTGCAAATCTCTCAACTTCATAGGGAGCACAAGCATACTCGCCGTTATGCTCCAGGACCGTAAATTCGGCATCGTAGCGCTGCAGGAGGTTTTTTGGAAGGGATCAATGGTGCGAACGTTTAGAGGTGATCGATCATACCATCTACCAGAGCTGCGGCAACACACGCGAGCTTGGAACAGCTTTCATAGTGATGGGCGATATGCAAAGGCGCGTGATCGGGTGGTGGCAAATCATCAAGGAGAGAATGTGCAGGTTGAGGATCAGAGGCCGATTCTTCAACTTCAGCACAATCAACGTCCATAGCCCACACTCCGGAAGCACTGATGATGATAAGGACGCATTTTACGCGCAGTTGGAACGTGAGTACGACAGCTGTCGACGTCAAAATCATCATAGGAGATTTGAACGCTCAGGTTGGCCAAGAGAAGCACTTTAGACCGACTATTAGGAAGTTCAGCGCTCACCGGCTGACGAACAAAAACGGCCTACGACTAACTGATTTCGCCGCCTCCAAAAGTATGGCCATTCGCAGCACCTACTTCCAACACAGCCTTCCGTATCGGTACACCTGGAGATCACCACTGTAGACAGAATCACAAATCGACCACGTTCTGATTGATGGACGGCACTTCTCCGATATTATCGACGTCAGGACGCTAACATCGACTTTGATCAACAATGTTCGGTACCGACAACCGCCGCGGTACGATCTAGAGTGGATGTCGCCACTGCATCGGGTATATGGGACGAAGTCGATGGAACGATTGGTTCGACGAAGAGTGCAGACAGATTCTGGAGGAGAAGGACACAGCGCGGGCGATCGCGCTGCAGCAAGGTACCCGGCACAACGTGGAACGTTATAGACGGAAGCGGAGGCAGCAGACCCGCCTTTTTCAGGAGAAGAAATGTCGCCTGGAAGAAGCGGAGTGTGACGAGATGGAGCAGCTGTACCGTTCTCAAGAAACACGCTAGTTCTATCAGAAGCTCAACGCATCCCGCAAAGGCTTCGTGCCGCGAGCCGAAATGTGCAGGGGATAAGGATGGGGAGCATATTGACGGACGAACGTGTGGTGATCGAAAGGTGGAAGCAGCACTACGAGGAACATTTGAATGGCGCTGAGAGTACAGACAGTGAAACACTCCAGTTCGTTAGCCGGGGACTAAGACAAGGTGAACGACTTTCGCGCCTATTGTTCAACATTGCGCTAGAACGTGTCATGCGGTGATCCGGGTGTAACAGCCGGGGTACGATTTTCAACAGATCCAGTCAATTTATTTGCTTCGCGGATGACATGGACATTGTCGGCCGAACATTTGCAAAGGTGGCAGAACTGTACACCTGCCTGAAACGTGAAGCAACAAAAGTTGGACTGGTGGTGAATGCATCAAATCACTGCATGAAAATGAATCAGTACCAGTGGCGAGTAGGGGAAGGAGGGGCAATATGCCGTAGCTAAGCAAAGACTGCTTTTATGCCTTTTGCCATAACGATTTTCATGGATGTTTTTACCTCACGCAACAGTTAAACAATATAGCTAGCTGATGCCATATGAAAATTAGAAAAAAATTAATCATATTGATAATATTCACATTTAAAAAAAGTGGTGATATTTCGTAGCCGGAAAACTCATGAGACAAAACGCCTTTTAACCGGCAGCTCTTAGGGAACAACGTACCACGCGCTAATGTGGAGGTACAAAACGAGCAAAAGAAGAATAATAAAATAGAGCTTACAGTGAGTGCGCTGCAGTCGGAAATGTCAACGATAAAGCAGAGTATTGTAGAGCTGCAACAAACGGTGAACAGTGGTCGTCAACCGATTCCCAACATGATAGCAGAACCGTGCACTTCTACGCCTAAGAAGAATGTTAACTGCAATGATTGGTCATCTATTCAAATGATTCGGGTCAGCTGTGGAGGGGCTCAAATTCGGAAAATGCCGGCACTAGCACTAGTCCAGATTGAATGCTTTGCGACCAACCGACCACCCAAAAGTCGTTAAAATAGTTCCGCGATGGAGTAATCTGGACGATCTGCGTTACATTTCATTCAAAGTTGGTGTAAATTGGAGAGATAAAAATCAACGTGGCCAACAGGGTTGTTATTCAGAGAATTTGTGAATCGTGAACATAATTATTGGGAGCCGTGAAACAACATATTATATACAACTATTGTTAAATGTAATTTGTAAACGTAAATGTTCTGCCTTCATAGATACAAATGCGAAAATGTTTTGTTTGCTGTTAGTTTTTTGACGTAAACTACGTCTAAGGGGAAGACTCAGATACAGGGTGTAAAACCGAAATTTCCAAATTCGAGACCGTCACGAAATTAGGATAGATTTCAAACGCTAATAGCGTCTTTATCTTTCGATGGATTTTTGGAAGGAAGGTTAAGTTGAAATAATTTTCCTCAAGTGCAACCGTTAGGAACTGGAAAATTCTTCGGTGAAATTTTCTAGCGTAATTCGGAGTTATATGATTTTAGTGATTGAGTATGTTGATATTAGACGAACTTTCTTCATAGAACAAAAGCATAATTGTTTGGCATCGGTAGCGGAATCATAGAATTAGTGCCGGTCCGAGCATAGGCTGTCATCGGAAGATTGCTACAGCAATTTATTCACTAATGTGGCGTTTGCAACGATTTGGATGTTGTCGGCACAACATGAAATTTTCCACGAGACTAATTTTGTATTTTTCTTGTTGATTGAAAAAGAAATCGGTTCGAGATGAACTTTATTCAAAGCGCAACGCTAACGTCAGTAGTTGAATCCCAAGCAAGTATCGGAAGGAGACCATGCAAACAATTGATTCGCATTATGACTGAAAAAAAATGTATGGCGTCAGTATTGATGTTCTGACGAAAACTTCGTCTAAGGGGAAGACTCAGATACAGGGTTTAAAACGGGACTTTCCAAATTCGAGACTTTTCGGTGCGAACAAAATGAATATTTCCAAATTGGGGACCGTCCCGAAATCATGTAAGATTTCAAACGGTAATGGCGACTTTATCTTTCGACGAATTTTCGAGATTTTGTTATTAATAGATTCGGAAACTTTCCACCAATTTCCTAATTGTATTAAAACTATTCATTATCAACGGCAAACTATTGAAAATGTTATTTCTTTCCAAACCGGGTGAAAAATTCGAAAATGATCAATCCCGTTCATAAATCCCCAACACGGACATCAGATTGCAGTAAGGAACGGGCCTTTTGATCCACTGCTTCGTTTTTCCTGTGTATAAAAGCCCGTGTTTCGCGTGCGCGCGTCATTTTCATTCTGGATTTCATGGAAAGCGGATCAAGGCGTCCAGAAGCGGTCCTAGCGACAACGGCTGAGGTGGTGCGGATGAAAATTTTTCGTTCGATGGTGGTGGCGGTCGTGGCAACAGCACTACATCTTTACATCCGTGTTACAAGCAGCATTTTGGATCCGGCAATTAACGGCGTGCGTAGAGCCGAATCATCAGATGGCTGTCGCGCAGTCCAGTAGTTGTTGTTGGTGAGGCACATAATTGGAAATGAATCGGATCTTTCAGAACCACCATTATGTTTGGGAGGAAGGTTAAGTAGAAATAATTTGTCTAGGAACCGCTAGAACTAGAAAATTTTTCAGTGAAATATTCTAGCGTGATTCTGAGCTCAATTATATGATGTTTGTCTAGCACTTAACTACTCTTCTTGCTGTGGATTTAATTTTGAACAATGATTCAGTGATTGATAAGTGATTGAGAAAGTTAATATAAGACGAACTTTTCCATAGAACAAAGCATAATTGTTTGGTATCGGTAGCGGAATCATAGCATTAGTGCCGGTCCGAGCGCGCTTCAGAAGAAGAAGCTGCAAATATGTATTCGCATAGATGGAAATAAAACCTTAAACAAGTAGCAGGCTACCTACTAGAATTATAATCTTGATGGGAAATTTCACTTGACTGCTACTGCTATCCACGTGAATAATTTTTGGCAGCCTCTTTCTCTGACGCGCGCTCGTGATTCTGCTACCGACATAAAACAATCTGCCATAACCAAGCAATTAAGTTTTACTTTGATCAAAATTCATCTCGCCTCAAGTTGTGACTTAAGAGCTACTTTCTCTGAAGGTAGCCAATCGTTTGTACTTCAGACAAGAAAATTTAATCTGAGCGCGAACGACTGCACGAACCACTCCATCGGTGAGAATAAAATTCCCGGTAGGAGCTTCGTTGATGCCGATGGTGGGACCACGATCTACTTTTCGCGATATCTCGAACGAAATGGCTCGCGCGCGCGGAAGAACTGTTTTCTTGTAATCAATAAAGTTAAACCTGTAGTCACGCCCCTTTAGTAAGTGTGTGACGTGTACACAATATTTGCAGTCATACCGGACAAACAAAGAGGCGGTACTAATGGGCCATCTTTATTGATTATAAGAAAACTGATTTCCCAGGCGCGCGTGTTATTTCATTTGAAATATCGCGGAGAGCGGTCTAGCATCGGTAGAGATATCGCAAATTAATCGATTACTTCGATTAATCGATTATTTGTTGAGATAATCGATTAATTTTTAAATCGATTACTTCCCAACGATTAATCGATTCAATAATCGACAAGAATCGAGAGTAATTGATTAATCGGGATTTTACGACAACTAGGGTTACTGCTCCTGGACTTCATCTCATAGCTCCGATATTGGTCCTACGAAAAACAAAGCAACGAAAAGGTATTCGATTTGTTTATTATTTTTGTGATTTTTTTCAGCAGTGAGCATGCATGTTAGCAAAAAGAAGGAACGAAATTGGTGCCGTATTTCTTTGTTTCGCGATGAGATGAATATATGTACAGTGAGATTGAAAACGGAACAGTTCCCCTATTAGATTTAGATTACTTCAATCAATCGATTCATCGTTATAATAATCGATTAATTTTGATTCGATTACTACTCAACGAAGAATCGATTCTATAATCGTCAAAAATCGAGAGTAATCGATTAGTTACTAATCGATTAATCGAGATTTTACGACATCTCTAAGCATCGGCGGAGTTGCTGAGCAAATTTTATTCCAAATACATATGGGATATTGGAAAAATCGGTTCTTCTCAGGGCTTCCATTCTATACAAAGGAAGATTGAGGCGAGGCGAGCTATTTTCAAAGTGCAAATTAACCGCTTGGAGACGCCATAAAGTTGCCTGACGTCCGTAGCAGGGAGATGCTACAAATATGTATTCGCATGGATGGCTTCAGTGGCAGTCAAGTTTAATTCTTTCAAGATTCTTATTTGGTTTTGTTATTCCAGCCAATGGCATGGGTCGTGTGGTCGTTAGTGATTCGAAATATGCATTATTGGGAATTAATCGATTCTTCTCATGGACACCATTTTAAACATAGGAAGATTGAGGCGAGACGAATTTGTTCAAAGTACGACGTCGTAGCAGAATTATGTTGCCGTTCGTAGCAGAATAACGAGCGCGTATTGTAGAGAGCTGCTGCAAACATGTATTCTTACACTGGCACTAGATTCTTCATTTCACCAAACTGTTTTACGTAGTTTACGTCGGGCGGTCGTGTCTTGTACACAACCCTTATGATTTTTATTAGAATTAGTACACAATCATTGGGGTTGTCGTAGCCTGTTGATTAAGAGCAAATAAATAAATTAATAAATAAAAAAAAAGATTCGCCACCGCATCAAATGTGTCATGTACAAGACGCTGATAAGACCGGTAGTTTTTACGGACATGAAGCATGAACAATGCTCGAAGAGGACTCGTAAGCACTCGGAATATTTGAGAGACGCGTGCTTAGGACCATCTTTGGTGGTGTGCAAGAGGACGGTGAATGGCGGCGAAGGTTGAGCCCCGAACTCCCCAATTCTACGGCGAACCTAGTATCCAGAAGGTAGCTAAAGCTGAAAGGGTATGATGGGCAGGACATGTTGCAAGAATGCCGGACAACAACTCTGCAAAGATGGTGTTCGCTTCCAATCCAGCAGGTACGAGACGGCGTTGAGCGCAGCGAGTGAGATGGGCAGACCAGGTGCAAAACGACTTGGCGAGCGTGGGGCGCATCCGAGGATGGAGAGATCTGGCTTCGAACCGTGTATTGTGGCGTTAGCTTGTTGAATCGGTGTTATCTGTTTGGACGTAAACTAAATAATTGAAATGATAGGTAGCAAAGAGTGTGATTTTACCTGACGAAATGAAATTTGCAATTATTAAAAGTTTAGCTCATATTAACGATTTTTCGATAAATTCTATATACTGCCATGAGATCATTTTTGTTGTTGTTAATTACATAATTATGATATATATATAAGTAACCCTTTTAAGTGCAATTGTCGTATCCAACAAATTTCTTGTTTTGAATTTTGATCGAAACCAGCTTCGTAACAAATAAAAGAGTGATCCTTAAATGTTCATGCATAACGGCACTACATTCTTCAGAGAACTAAACTGTTTTACGTAGTTTACGTCGGGCGGTCGTGTTATGTACACAGCCCTAATGATTTTTTTCAATTGGAATTCATTGGTTTTCCAACGACTCCTTTTGCTACACCGAAATATACTAATGGACAAAGTATTTATTGTAGTAGGTTTTGATCACTAAACATATACTAAAGATTGGACCCGGTCTTGAACAAATATTCGTCGTCGTCCACAAAGTTCCAATGGACAAGTACCTTGGCCCCAAAGCCCCCTACACACCCCTCAATACCAGAACACTTACGAGTGAATGTAAGGAAATGATTGATTGATTCAACACTCGCTACCATGCTCAAAACATCAGCTTCTACCCGGTGCGATGCACCCACCAGGATTGAAGCCTGTAACATATGCGCGCTCAATACGAACCAAGATCGCCTCTTGTCTGACAATAGAAATCCACCCGCCTTGTCCCCGGAGGGCCCTGCCGATGTTTAGATAGACAAAATTTCACCTCGCCTGGTGTGCTGCTGTCGTTGTTGTTCTAATGTAGTTCGATAGTGGTGGTTGTCGGAAAAAGGATTCCAATCTCCGTGCCGTGTTTCCATCATTGCCTCCCGTCCCCTGACTCCGAGCACATACACACGAAGCACAGAAAGGACGACGGATCGGGTTCCTAATTGCTGTCGATGTTTATCGACAGAGAATCAGCCAAAAGAGGTTAGATTGAACCTGGGAAAATGTAGGTGATTCTGGCATGTTTTTCTTCCTTCCCTTTGTCTGGCTGCTTCCTGTGTGGTACCTTGTCGGTTGGAGTGGTATGGCAAGCAGCACACGTAAACGAAATGCAGAGAATTCAGTCTCCCAACAGCAGCCCAGAAGGGATGTTTGCGAGGAGGAATGCCGATGTGTGTAGCAGCAGAGCAGTATCATGTTTACATTGCACAGTGGTCCAGGTAGCATACAAAGCGGTAATAAGTTTTTCAAGCCGAACACCAGTGAAAATGAAAATAAAACTTTTCTGTTCATTCATTTCAGAGATGGCTGTACAATGTTCCGAAGTTGTAGATCAGCCAGATTCCAAAAATTTTGCTCAAAAAATTATTTCTCTAGCTCTTAAATTGACTGATTTAGAGCAATTTTCCCAAGTTTACTTAGGGTGACCCTTAAAAAACAGTTTTTTTGCTCTAACTTTTTTGTTTCAAATTTCTCAGCAATGTGATGTTCAGACCACTTTTTGTGCTTTGCAGGGCGCAACTTTTCATGGGCTTAGCGTTGCCATATCTCAAGCGGATCAAAAGTTATTGAGGTTTTTCTTCGAAAAAAACGTTTTCTTCTAACGGCTGTATCTATGAATGGCGCAAACATTTTTTCAATCTGTTTTCTCGACCTTATTCTACTACTTTCAGGCTTCATTTCAGGGTGTTTAAATCGAGGGAATAATTGAAAATAACCCCATATTATTGCAATGAAAAATTACCGTTTTTTTCATTTTCAAGCACTAATTTGCTATTTTTAAGTGTTTTGCTTCCATGGCTTACTTCGTGATATGGCAAACGCCACACCATTTTGTTATAGAGCCTGAGCAGAAGCTAATATCTTGAAAACAGCAGTTCTTATGAACTTGATATGAATAAGAGGTAACATGCCAAAAAATAATAACAAAAATTAATATCCAAAATAAATACTTTAGGCATAACATTATCAGATATTTTAATACAAAACGAAAAATAATTATGTTTTGCCTTTGATATTGTAATAACAACATATGTTATGCCTTGAATATTTTTTATTACTTTTGTTAGATAATGAACTTATACATGTGAGGTAATTCTCGCTGAGACCGGGCCACTATTTGCACGAGGTTTTTGAAAATGCCCAAATTTATGTTCATTCGAATGCTTTTGGCGAGTTTATTAGGGATCCGAGTTTAATTTTTCAGAAAGATGGACCCCTAGTTAGCTATGGACGAAATCACTTTTATGGACCCCTCGATTTTTGTCAATTCTTGATTCACCAAAACTGTCATAAATCCAACATTTCTCAACCGATCTTAGGGATCAGTATATCGTTGGAAAGAGGA
>NW_026942243.1:0-27130 GCF_024139115.2 Armigeres subalbatus
GCGAACACTGAAACAGTGAACTTGGAGTTATAAGTTTTTTCTTCGCACTGTAAATTCATTATGCAAGAGCGTTCGTTCTTCTTTCTCAATGATTTTGGATCTTTTGCTACGGTGCTACCGTAGTAACATTCTCTGACATGCACTTGACTGTAATGCTCATCAGAAGCACGCAGTTGGAAGCCGTGCAAAACATTTTTGCCTGGGTTCTCTTAGAGCTCGAGCCACTTAGATGGGCGTCAGGCCATCTGTCCGAATGCCATTTGACGAAACGAATCTGTCGCAGAATTTAGAACATGTTTTATATTTTAGTGTAACTTCTTTCTTTATGAAGAATGTTCGGTGGGGTAAATAACCTTTTCATAGATATGTCAGCTATAAACGAGTCACGGTGCCCCGGTAGACCGTTATTATAAAATAAAAATGTCCATCAAAACCAAGTACAGGGCTCGATTCCTGTGGTAATTCTGCACCTCTGAACCAATTTTTAAAAAAATCACTAGGAGGAATCTTGAGAAATTTTGATTTGAAGTTTTTAATCAAGAAATTTCAAAAGAATCTATATTTTAATTCAATAATATCCCCAAAATACCTTCAAAGCCGTCCAAAAAGTGGTCCAAGTTGTTTTCAACCAGTTTGCATTTGTTGCTTTTATTACAATTATAAATTTTTACAACTGATTAAGCTCACCAAACTGACTTAGGTATGTTTTTTGTATGGCTTGAAGCCGGCTATCTTCAAGAATGCTATGTTCGAAACCATTCATTTATTCACGTGCAGGCTGCAGATTATTTGTTGAATTCCATTCAGATTAAAGTTTGTATTTTTTATTGTATTCACAAATGTATTCGAGCATCAGAAGTAAAGATTGGAGTATGGAAGAAATTGATGAAAAAACCAAAAGCTTGAATATTTGTTTAAAGTAGTGAAGTTGCATTATATAACAGGTTAGATCTTCGGCAGATGCTGTAACAATTGAATTGACGGAGCTTTATCATATTCTGAGATTTCCCCGCAAAAGAATCATCGGACTGGTAATGACTCCAAAGATGGCGGTAAGGAAAAGCTACGAGTGAGCTCGGCATATAGAATGAGATCTCGAGAACCAAGGAAAACATCAGGAAAAATGCACAAGAGAAAGAAAAAAATTGACAAGCTTTGTGCATATTCTTTTGGGTTTTCGGTTAACGATGAAGAAATATTAAATTTTTGAACTTTTAAAAACACTTTAAAAAAGAAACAAAATGCTTATCCTTTGCTTAGACTCCTTTGCTTATCTCCGTCACTACACATCTAGTTCGGAATTGTTAATACGATTTTAAAGTTGCTCGAGAAGCACCATGTTGAGTAAATTTATGGATGAACCAAGTACAGATGAGGTATCAACAAATTGCATAGAGTTCACTAGAATCCCGATCTTTCAGATTACGGCATTATTCTGCCTAAACATTAACAATTTTCTAATATTCCAATCAGCAGTTTCTGAATGATTTCAAAAAAGTGTACGTAAGATTCAGCTCTTTGAAACACGAGCATGGTTTTGAAAAAGCAATTGATGGCTTTGCTAGCAGCTGGAAAAAGCCGCAGCTTCCATTCACGTCAAAGTACCATATCTTGAATTATCATGTTTCTGAGTTCTGTAGAGGTACAGGAATAGGTTTTGGCTTACATATAAAACATGATTTTTCTAGTCTGTTGATTAGAACTTTGACGAGATTTGACAGCAAAGATTGGTTAATAAGTGTTGTGATAGAGTATAACAGCTTCTAACTACTATTATTCTACACGAACTCTGGTCTTACTTCTCTCTATTATGAACATAAACACTAAATTAAAATTAATTTTTACCTTTCATTTTATTAAACATTGAAAGCAACACTTTACTAAACACGAGCATGTTAGCCATACAAAAACATACTTAAGTCAGTTTGGTAAGATAAGTCAGTTGGAAATATTTATAGTTCTAATAACGGCAAAGGATGAAACAAGAGCACGCCCAGCTCTACGGCGAACCCAGTACCCAGAAGGTAGCTAAAGCTAGAAGGGTACGATGGGCAGGGCATATTTCAAGAATGCCAGACAGCAACCCTGCAAAGCTGGTGGTTATTTCCGACCGGCAGTTTTAAGAAGAATTGAAGGACATCTATCTAGGTGGATTAATCAGGGTTTCTTATGATATTTTTGGATTCTTATATGGATTCTATTGAAATTTCTTAACTAAAAACTTCAAATCAAGATTTCTCGAGATTCCTCCTAGGGATTTTTTTAAAAATTGGTCCAGAGGTGCAGAATTACCACAGAAATCGAGCCCTGTACTTGGTTTTGATGGACATTTTTATTTTATAATAACGGTCTACCGGGGCACCGTGCGAGTGTTACTGATCCATGTACAATCAAATCAAATAGTATAATTGCTAATAGTGTTCCTGCATCTCATTTAGTCTTCTTTAATTTTTGATTTTTGAACTCATTGTGTTCTCAATTCTTCTTATTTTTCTTCATCTCGTTTCTTTCTTCTCTTTCAATTTATAATTGTCTTTCTCCCTTCTTAATAATCATTCATGATTCATTTTTACACAGCTTGAAGCGTACAACATCTTTTTTTGATTTGTAACATTTTCCAGGAGCTATTCAGCCAAACAATATTCAGCCAAGTGTTTGTTCGGTTAAACGAAATACGGTCAAATAACCCTGAATCCTTGAACATACGACCATCTAGATAGTTGCAAACTTTGCATCCGATGTACATCATTTTTCTCTCTCATTAGAAAGAAAAAACTTTTTCCTATGGATGGACAAATTTACATTGTACGTTAAACGAGAATTTCATTTTGTCAAATTTGTTCCCAGTTGGCAGCATTCTAGTTGAGGCTCGACTCTGCTGTTAGAGGGTGTGAGAACCAACGTACGGCAGTCGGTACTGCTATACGGGTGATGATGATAGTGCTCGGCTTCCGAATGATTAAATTTTCACAGGAAGGACACCGTTCCCGTTTTGGTAGCATGATAGTCGTTCATTGTATTGGAGAATGAGTAAAGTATATTAACTGGAAGAGCCAAACAATATGTCCGAAAAGCCATAAAACAATTCAATTAAATTGTAATTATTACGAAATTTTCATGCAGCTTGTTCCGCAAAAATAACAAATTGATATGATAACTTTTACGGGTGAGTTGATTGATTGACCCATGCTTTGATGAACTACAGCTAGTAAATGTGAGTACATAAATCGATTATCATGTGGTCGGGGTTCTGTTAAGTCGCACTAAATGCCTTTTTGACTGTTCTGTGTTTATGTGATACCTATTTTATTCATGGAAGCCAGACATTTATTCGTATCAATTCATGCATGTATTTTGTTATATGTTACTATGTTTAGGAATAATACATGTAATTTATAAATATCAAGAGCTTAGCTTAGCTTGATTGACTTAACACTTCGCGATTGCTAGTTTTGATTGGCCGAGAAATAAAAAAATATACACCGCTTAGAATATTTTAAATGCGCATAATTATTTCTCATCCCTTAGATCGCATCGCTTACCAAAGTGAATCCAGATAAATTATCCTTTGTAACTAACACAATATTCTATCCTAAGACAATCGTGGAGATGCAGAGGTATACTCGCTCTCTAGTAGCAACGAGAATCAGACTAACAATCCTTCCCTTCCTATACGACCGTAAGGGCGTGGCCGGCGCCGTTTTTACTTCTTCTTGGCATTACATCCTCCAATGTATGTCCACTGGGACATTGCCTCGCAGCTTAGTGTTATCTAAGCACTTCCACAGTTATTAACTACGAGGTTTCTAAGCCAAGTTACCATTTTTGCATTCGTATACCTCATGATATACTAACTAACACGATGATACTTTTATGAGCAGGGAAGTCGAGAAAATGTCCAACCCAAAAATTTCCTAGACCGGACCGGGAATCGATCTTAGCCATCTTCAGCATGGTCTTGCATTGTAGCATCTTACCGCACGGCCCTAAGGAAGGCGCCGTAATTGACTAAAAATAGTTAAGCTTTCGAAACATGAGCATGGGTAGCTAACCCCAAGCCCCCTTCATTTGGTTCTCTGTACAATTTCGCAAGTGCTTGTCAATCACAGAGTAGCATGTACGAATGGTACGGTCAAAATGCTTATTATCTAGTGGAAGTTTACCGGAAACCGTTGACTCACTCTAGTGTTAAATGCTGTTTTTGCTTAGTGATCTATTATACATACAAGGTCTATTAGGAGCAGATACTTCTTATAAGGCCATTTTGTCGCGTATAAGTTGCAATATTGTACGAGCCTCAGAAAATAAATAGGTATCGAGTAGTGCGACGAAGTTTTATTTGTTGAATCAACATTTGAAATCTCGATGTGCTAATGCACAAATGTACGGAAGATTTAATTCGAAAAGTGTATTGGAGAAACCACCACCCATTGATAGGACTCAAAGCCACGGCTCTGTTGCAACAAAGGCCAGTAACTTCCCTGGCACCAATCGAAAACCACACTGCACTATGGGGGATCCCCATACAAGCGAGCGGTCAAAAATAAAATTGGACTTTTAAAGTGATTTTCCACTTAGTTTTAGCTGTGTATGGTCGAAATAGCATGAATATACAATTTCCAACCCCCCCCCCTTTGGGGATCGTCTATGAATTACGTAATTATTTTTTTCATAGGTTCGATTAACGTGACAAAGCAAACCTATTTGGGAAGTTGAAATTTCGTGCGTTTTCTTAAGGAGAAGGAAGGGGCTGTACAAAACTAAGTTCAGCAATTTATGGACATTATGGCGGCGATCATGTTAAATGACATTAATTTCATGACATTCCGTGATATTTTTGTTCTCACTCTCATGCCTCACAATTTGTATTTAGAACAATTTGTTTGACAAAGTACTAGGATCTGAAGGATCATAAAGCATTAAATGTTAATCAAATAATCAGAATTGAAAATAACTTTTGAAAAAGGGTATTAGCAAATTAGAAATCGCAATCCCATGACATTTTACGTGTACAAGTTTTTTAAAAAATAAGATTAAAATATTTTCAAAAATGTGGACATTCATTGTGGAATGTAAGAATGCTCCATTCTTCCGAAAAGCAAAATTCTTTTAATTTAAATAACAACACTATTTGAATTACTTTTGATTTGTTTTCATGATTTCTACAAGTTATATACAGCATCATTCTTTTTCTGTGTCAAGGTTTAAGTCTTCAATGATATTTTCTTCAATTCCATCAACGATGGAAGATGAGATAAATTCATCTAAAGTATTAGAAGATAAAGAACTTTTGAAAATCTTCAAATATTACAAAATTACGCATGGCATAAGAATAACTAAGTGAAAAATTTTTCCAACGTCTCCTCGTTATCCAAATCGAGCTTAAAATGGATCTGATTCATGTAAGGCACGAAGGAAAATGTCAACATTTGCCTCTCTTGATCATTTTCTTGCATTATGAGTTCTAAATTTCTTCAACTGTTTATATTGACTTTCCGCTGGTTGTTCAGCCAGTGAACCTCAAAGTGTAGATGAGTGAATAAATATTTCCCTACCATTAGCCAGACATTCATGAACACTAGCAGGAATTTCATACGCTCCGTTCTAACTAAGATATTGTTCGTCTTTACTTTTGCAATAAACATGTCGGGAATTATTGATTCCAGGAGATTTATAAATATTTACATATTATGAAATCTCATATTTAGTTCTCCATCAGTAGCTAATGAATAGCTCAGAAAATTAGGTTTAGAGAATGACTCAAACCACTCAAGCCCCAAACGCATTTCAGCGGAATGGCGACGGAAACGGTAAAATTTGACAGGAAATATATGAGCGAACTGTTAAATCCTTCCGTTACCGTTGTGCTGCATTGCATTATTCATTTACTCCTTTGAAAAGTTAATTAAATGAGCTCAAATGGTTATAAATAAAGTCGAAGTTATTACCAATAAATGTATTTTGACCATACCCTTTGAGCGCATAGTTCAGTCTGACCCATTTTCAATAGGAAACGATGGGACTAGATTTCCCGTCGAATGAAACTTGTTGCGAGAAAATCGGACACAAATAAGTGTCTAAATGGCGATTGCGTTCTTTTTGCGCACATACATACAGACGCGCATGCACACACATACAGACATCACCTCAATTCTTCGCGCTGAGTTAGTTGATATATACCACTAGGGGTCTCCGGGCCTTCTATCAAACATTCGTTTTTGGAATGAGCATTAACCTTGGAGTACGAGAGAGGCAAAACACGGGAAAAAACAAATGAAAAAAAAAATCACAGTGACTTAACTCTGCTAATTGCAACTACTGGTAAGAAATTCTTTCGGGACATTTTAGTCGCCGCTTTCTCCTTGATGTGTATCATAAAAGAACCTGGGGATTCCTGAGGAAAAAAGTTCTTCACTATCAAAGTTGAAAATAGCGTCGTTTTGGAAAAATATTGCTTCCGCATTTTTTCAATTTTTTCACAGTGTAACCATTAGTTTTGCACATCATTTAAAAGCTTATACAATAACCTTTGTAATGATATATTAACATTGAAGAAAAAACATTTAAAAATATTTCAATAAATAGTTGAAAATAAAATATTTTTTCAGAAAATTTGCTAACTTTTTTACCCATTTCTGACTTTGCCACCTTATATCTTTGGAACTAGTGCACCTAGAGACTTCAAATTCAGAATTTCTCTTAATTAGAGTATTGACAATGGAGAGAAAATATTTTAAAATAATTCGGAAGACATGACATTTTCGATTAATGACCGCCCGAAATCCTATAGTGCACTGCACATACAAACATACACAAAAAGCCACATTCAACCGGAATGGTTCAAAGTTTGTCGAAAAACGAAAAGAATTTATTCAAATTGAAAAACGGTAATTTGATTTTCCAGTTGCTTTCCTGCCCCACACCAGAATCAAGTCCGGGTTTCGGATGGCCACACGTCTGCGCTCGCTGACTATGTGAGATCGGCACAAATTAGTGTCGTTTGATACGATGAATAAGGGACGAAACCGTTTGCATGTGTGAATGTTTCGCTGAACCGGAGTGTAGGATACGAGTGCCAGTAAGCGGAAAGGGAAGCGCACATGATAGAATCAACGAGCCAAAAACTTAAAATAAAAGTCGAGTGCGGTTAAGAGTGGATAAAAAATGTCCTTTGGTTTTGAGGCTCTTTCTTCTTCGAAATAGTCGTTCATTTGGAGAATGTCAGCAGACAGTTCTGAAGCTATGTTTGTTTTTCCATCCGTTTCGAAATGCTGTCCCCTTTCCGAGTTCTGCTATGATTTCCAATGTGAGCATGATATGGTCATTTTGTTTGGATTTCCCATTTTCTCACAAGGTTCTGCAATCTTCCAAGTATGAAATTGAGGTTTAAAAACACGTTTCCCTAATTGTGTACGGCAAATATTATATTTCGAATAGATTTACATTTTTTAATATTTCGACCAGAAATAGGAAGCAAATCAGAAAGATTATATCGAAAATAAAATCATTACAGCAACTTCAAATCAATTACAGTATTTTATAATTAGCTTCTCCGACTAGCAACAAATTAGTCAAATATCTTGTACAATCACCGACGAAGTACAATTCCGTTGAAGTTCACTACTTTATTGCCACTTTTATTTCCTCAATAGAATAAATATTTGATATTGCATTCCACCAATATTGAATTAGGATTCAGCCCTATTTTTTTAAGTGTTTCTTATTTTACTTTCTTTGCGTAAACGCAGGCGTGTTACTTTTAGTTTTAAATGAATTTAATGTTTAAGCAATTAGGTTTATGAAACTTGAAGCAAACTCACTTTGAAACGCACAGTCGAATCTCATTAGTAGACTTAAAACAATATTGTCACTAATTTTGTCAACGAATTTTAATTTGTAACTCATGGTGGTGTGCGCTTGGTTATGGAGCAATCGTAGAACAGAAATGGTAATTTTACTAACAGAGGTGCGTGTAAAGTACCTACAACCTACATTCATCGCATATAACATAGCCCTATTGCTGAAATGCTGGCTTCCCAACCGATGATGAGGTTAATAACAAATTTACATTCTTCATTGACATTGACTGATTTGGAATGTGCCGCTGCCACTTGGTTCGCTAAATTATGAGATACGGTCGGCGAGTGAATGTACACCTGTCCGAATGGGTCTATGTCAATGGGGGCTGATTATGTTATCAATGATGTGATGTCTATCAGGTACCCGCATCTCAGCACGATTGATCAAATTCAATTAGAGGCTCGTTGAGTGCTGTTTGTTCCGATGTTGTGAATAGTTGCTAGTGGTGCCCTCTGTGAGTTTTGCCCTGTTTTATGTATGCAGATTGCTAACGGGGCAATTGCATAAAACATAAGCTTAACAGAACTCAAACTGCACGATGTGCTGGATAGTTTCGTGGTTTTAAATCATGTTATTGGGCCTTGAGTGGCCAGATAGGTTATCAGTTTAGGCCGGGGGTCGGATGTTTTGGTTATGTTTTTGTAGGGTAGATGCAGTCTCTTTTCTTCTGCTTTCCCTTTATGGAACTGTCAGTGTGGACCGCCTCTTTTCTTCCCGTGATTTCCCTTATGGCTGTCCAATGTTGGCTACGAAAGCAGCTGTGGTGGAGGTATACAAGTGTCAGTCCCGTGGTTTTTGGCTCATTTGAGCAACATTGTTATAACAATCTTGTTTGCGGTAGTCCATTCAGCCACTATAAAAAAACTGTACTCTTCAAACAGTTTTCAAACAGTTTTCAAATTATAAGAATGGACAATAAAACCCATGACAACTCTCCAATTTTTTTTTTATTGTTTTATTAAAGTGATTTTTAAGTTGGACAAAGTTCATCACTAACAACTTTCCAAAAAAAAACACATATTTTGGTTATTTAAGGTCACTCCTGACGGAATCCAAGTTTAAAAGTGCTCGCGTTTTCGGGGGCACACCACTTGATTCAGAGGCGGCGCACAACTGTCATTTTTGTTGATTTAGCTTTGCTGCGTCGCAGCATGCGTGAAATAATAAAAATGACAGTTGTGCGTTGCTTCCGTATCGAGTGGTGTGCCCCCGAAAACGCGAGCACTTTTAAACTTGGATTCCGTCAGGAGTGACCTTAAACATCTTAAAGCTTACTATTCCCATTAATTTTTTTTTTGATTTTCATGTTTCATCGGGCGTGTTTCGTCAACGGATGCTCAATCTTTGCCGTACCGCTGATCGTTTCTAGTTAGGTTAAGTTTTATTTTTTGAGACATCATCTGTCAGTTGAATAAATAAACAATATTTTTTGTTTGAATCTATACTGCCCAAGATCGCATATTTGTAACTTTTGGATTTTGGCTGATTTTGTAAATCGTTTGTCAATCTCCCCACAAACTCGATCATTTCCAGCTTACCACAGATAAGCAAGAAAGTACAACATTCCAGTTCGAGACAGCAACACGTACGGACGTGTTTTTTGCTCGCGCATTTTTTTTCGAAGTGTTTTTTCTCGTTCGTTCGCTGCTTACGTTTTCGCTTGTCGCGTTGGCGTTATTTTCTCCCGGACCCGTCATGGGAGACTCGGTGGCCGATTCGGTCACTGGAAAAGTGCCTAAGCGCACTGCTCTTGGAGGCGCGGGTAACCGCTCCAAGCAGCTTTTGCAGAGCAACATGTTCTCGCCGTTGCCGCTTGATAACGCCGGCAATCCGCCGAAAAAGAGAAAAAAAGCAGCAATCGCAGCTGCCGCAGGTGCAACCGGAGCGGAAGGAGTAGTGCCCGTCTGTGTTTGTGAAGGGCGATCCGCCGGATTTACGCCCAAAAATTCGCCAGCTGATCGCTAAGGAGCTGAAATGTACTTTTCGGCTCTGCAGCGAGGGCATGAAAGTGATGCCGGCCAACAGGGACCATCATCAAGCCGTCGTGGAGTTCCTCGAGGTCCACAAGTATGAGTACTACACTCATGACCACCCCGGCACGAAGCCGCTCAAGGCTTTGCTGCGAGGACTTCACGACATGAAGGAGGAAGAGCTCCAAGCAGAGGGGCCATCCAGAAACCACGTGGTCATATTTTTTAAGATTTTCAACCCCCCCCTCCCCCCATGTGGTCTATCGTGGTCATTTGGCAGACCCCCCCTCCCCCCCCCTTTGACCACGTGGTTTTTTTCAAGTACAAAAAATTAAAAAAAAAACTCAATTAACTAAAACATATGGTTAATCCGATCAATTTTTAAGATAGACGATTTCAACTGATTCAAAATCAAACTAAACCCAGCATGGAAATTATAAATTTTCATGAATTCGAACATTTTGATGATGATATCATGTTGTAATGTGTATCAGATATTAGGATATCTATACTATAACTCGCAATGTAATTTGTAATGGTTTTGAAATTTTCCAAAATATCCCCATATATAATTTTTTTTTATTTGTTTTTGGTGATTTTTTTAAAATAGGTAATTATGAAGTTCATCACTGAATACCCCTATGGCCTATAGTATAAAAAGTATAAAAAGAACTGAAAAGTCGTACTTTTTTCGGGTGTCATAGGCCAAACTTCTCTGAAGTACATATCCTCGAAAGTATCAAAAATCATGTCAAGAAACAAAATGTCCTAAGACATGATATTACGGAGTTTTAGAACGACCCGATCAACCAAGTCCTGAACGATGTATCCGTGCATCGCTAAGCATCCAAGCAGGTTTTTCACAAAACAAAAATAAATTAACACTTTAAAACCAAAAATTGCAAACATAAAAGAAGAATTTTCCGTAAAGAAATCAAAATGTTCCACGAAAAATACAAACATTCCATAAATAAATCAATATTAGAAATAAATAATTACAAAATTTTCCACAAAATAAATATTTTTTTATTAAATTTTTTATTAAATTATTAAATTTTATTAAATAATTAAAACCTTTCCACGAAGAAATCAATAAATAGTTTCAATGCTAAAGGAAATTTTTAATTAAAGAATATAAAAAAGCAATAAAATTGAGCATTTTTCCATAGATTACCCTTCTTTAAAAGCGTTTGAAGTTCATAGAGAATTTTTATAAATTTAATTGCTTTTTAGTATTTTTTTAATTTTCTTAATTTTCATTGCTCTTCATTGATGTGAAACCCAGCATTGCTCAAGTGTTGCAATTGTCACAATGAACTATTTGCAGCACCGCACTCTAGATCAATTTCCGTGCGTTTGTTTTGTTTTCCTCAACAGCTGACCCAAAATTGTATTTAAATTACTTTTTTACATTTCCCCGTTAAATTCACCAACGTTTTGTATATACAAACCTTGCGGATCCCAAAACGAATCGATTACTGGAAAATCTTACAAATCGGTCAACCCGTTCGCGAGTTAAATCGTAAGGAAGGAAATCTAATTTTTATTATATAGAGATTTTGTGGAAAAAAAATATTTTTTTTGTTGAAAAAAATATTTATTTTGTGAAAATTTTTGTAATTGTTTATTGCTAATATTGATTTATTAATGAAAATTTTGTATTTTTTTCGTGGAACATATTGATTTCTTTATGGAAAATTCTTATTTCATAATTGCAATTTTTGCTTGCTAGTTTATTATTATTGTTTTGTGGAAATTTTTCAACTATTTATGGAATTTTATATTTATTTAATACTCATACCCTGATTTCATATTGGCAATTTCCTATTTTGTTATGGAAAATTTCTATTTTTTTCTTTATTAAAGAGATTTTCAGTCCAGAGCTGGCTCATCTCTCAAAATTTATAATTCTTCATTGAAATTTTATTTTGGTATCGACTACTACAGACACTTTAGGTTATACAAAACGTCCAGGAAGTCGTAATGTTTGAAGTACTTAATCATTCAAGTCCGTGAACCCAGTGCTTATAAGGCCCTACAAAAAAGTTTGAGAACAAACCTCATTGTCATTGTGCAACTTGATGTTGACTCAAGATAATTTTGGATAGAAACTAGGATCATATGCTTATTGCATCGGATTGGGTATATACCGATGATGAGGACATTGCAAATGTCTTGATTGATCTGGTAGATATCGTGGGCTGAACTTGAGAACGTTAATTATTCTGAAGTTGCAAGGGAAACCCTTCGGAATATTGACGAGAAACTCTTCGGAGTCTCCACGGAAAAATCTTTAGAATTTCAACGACATTTTTTTCGAAATTCTGTGGAAGAGTTCCGAAAAATGTCGATAGAAATTTTGAAGAACTAGAAGAATCCGTAGAAGGATCGTAAATGCATATTTACGATGAAAATTCCAATAAACATCAAATTCCGAAGAATTTACAGTATAAATTAGAAAACAATTCCAGCTCACTTGTTTTTAAAGAATCTCTAAACAAAATTTCAAAATCCTGGGCAAGATTTATTTTTTGAAAACCCCCAAGAATCTTTTGGAGATAATCCATAGACTCTTCTGTGGAAATTTCAAATAATGCCTAAAAATGTGATAGAATTCACAAAGAGCATTAAAAAGTATTCCGGAAATTTTTTAAAAATATGGAAATGTTTTTAAAAATATGGAAATTTGAAAAAAAAAATATCCAAAAACTAAAAATCAACAGAAATATCAAAGTGTTTCATGTGGCATTGGCTGTTTAATATCCCTTGGAAATTCAGAAGAATTTTTCTTGAAAAATGTAGAAGTCTTCTTCTTCTTCTTCTTCTTCTTCTATGGCTCCACATTCCAACTGGAAGTTGGTCTACTTTATAACTTAGTATATTCTATTAGCATTTCCTCAGTTATAAATTGAATGCTTTAATATGCCAGACAGAATTCACATGGAATTTTTATCGGAGTTTTAAGGAAAATTTTTCGGAACTTACACTGGAGATGTTTTGTTTTTTTTTTCATTAACAATTTGTAGCAAAATTGTTCATTCTGAATGCCAGCACTTTATCAGAATTGTATGAAGTAATGTCAAAGTTTTTACAGGAAATTTCTTTACTGGATTTTTCCTGAATATCCACAAGAAATTCTTTTGAAGTTTTTTTCTTAAGATTTTTTCTTGGATTATTGTAAAAACATGAACATTTTTCAAAATTGTAGTTGCAGTCCGCTGATGCAAAAGTGTCGGCGGCGTGATGCCAAAAACCATCTGCGGCGAATTTTTTTTTGTGGAAATTGAGACTGAATTGCAACCTATTTTTTCGTTTATTTTTCATGGAAATAGGATCTACGGCTAAGATGGTCAAATAACGCAGATATGCATCGGCGTTGCGACCGACGCTGCGCTACCGGTTTTTTTCGATGCACACCTACGTCCTTTTAACGCTGAGTTGAAAAGGCGCTACGTGGCATCGGCCCTAAGATGCGCTTTGCGTTTATTGATTAAATCATTAAATTTTAATGATTTGTATTTTTTACACCGCTATTGTTATTCACCAAAAGTTTTTCGTGTAAAAAAAACCACGTGGTTCGAGGGCAACACCCCCCCTCCCCCCATGTGGCTTATCGTGGTCATTTTCCAAACCCCCCCCCTCCCCCCATATATGACCACGTGGTTTCTGGACGGCCCCAGAGCTTGAAAGTTGCGGACTGAAGCCAGTAGCCGTCCACAAGATCGCTCGTCACGACAAGGCGAGGAAATATCGCGACCAGCTTTACCTGATCCATCTGGAGCACGGCTCCACTACCTGGAAGGACCTGAAGCTGGTTGGCGTTATAAATTACACCGTCGTTGACTGGGAGCGATATCGGCCAGTGCACCGCGATGTCACGCAATGCACCAACTGCTTCAATTTCGGGCACGGCACCAGGAACTGCCGCATGAAGCCGCGCTGCAACAAGTGTGGCGAACCCCATCCGACTGACGAGTGCGACAAAATGGAGGTGGCCGATCCCAAGTGCGCCAACTGTGGCGACAAACATCGGGCCACCACAAAGGGCTGCCCAAAGCGAGCCGAGTTCCTGGAAATCCGGAAGAAGGCTTCCACCAGGACCATTCCGAAGAAGAACCGTGTTCCTGTAATCAACGAGGTGAACTTTCCAGCCATCCCGGCTCCCCGTCGTGTGATTCCAATACTCCCACCGCTACAGCCGCACAAGCGACTGACAGCGGCAGCTGCATCGGTCCAAGCTCCAGCATCGTCGGCACCATCCCCCAGCGAATGGCCTGCGCTCCCTCCACCTGGGTTCCGTCAGCAGTCGGAGAACGAAGCCGTCCCACCGGAAGAATCTGCCCCGCTGTACACTCCGGAGCAACTGATGCCGATCTTCGCGCAGCTCGCCACTCGACTGCGCGGCTGCAAAACCCGATTCGACCAGGTCTTCACACTTGGCATGTTCATCATTGAAAATGGCTGCTAGGGTGGGCCTGGTCAACTGGAACGCTTGCTCGCTAAAGAGCAAAACAATCGAGCTGAAGGATTTCCTTGAGGAGAAGGAAATAGACGTGGCGTTCATCACCGAAACGCACCTAAAACCGGAGGTGAACATCAACATCCCGGACTTCCGCATCGTGCGACTCGACCGGCCGACCAGGGGTGGTGTGGCCATCGCTCTTCGCTACAACATCAACTGTCGTCTGCTTCCAAGCTTCCAGCTCAGTGTCATCGAGGCCATCGGTGTCGAAATCACCACTTCGGTCGGCACAATCGCGCTCATCGCGGCGTACTGTCCAACGCAAGCCAAAGCCGGCGATGGATCATCGGCTGCCCTTCGGAGGGACATCGGCAAGCGGACGCGGAGGCAAGGCCAGTATATCATTGCCGGCGACTTGAATGCCAAACATCAAGCCTGGGGCAACAGTCGCGGCAATCGAAACGGCACCATCTGGAGCAACGACATGGAGGAAGGCCACTACACGATCCTGAGCCCGGATTCCCCACTCGGCTGAGTCGGTCCGGTGCCCACGCAACGCTCGACCTCTACGTAACAAACCTGAGTGACCACGTCTCGCAGCCGGTTGTATACCAGGAGCTCAGTTCGGATCACTATCCGGTGGTGGCGGAACTGGGCTCCTCGGTCAATCGTCACCAGCAGTTACGGCGGAACTACCACCGAGTGAACTGGCAGCGTTTCCAGCAGTGCGTCGATGACACCGTCGACTACGAGGTGCGTCCGGAGACGCCGGAAAGTATCGACCGCCAGCTGTGCGCTATCGAGGAGGCGATCACGGCGGCCCGAGAGCAACACGTACCGACGGCTCGGCAGGTAAGCAACTCTTTAAACATCGATACACTCACCAAAGATTTGATTCGATTGCGGAATGTCACTCGCAGGCAGTTTCAGCGTACTGGACTGCCTGAGCTTAAGGCACGCTGCAATCGAATCACAAAAATTATCAAGGCCAGAATGGTGGACCTCAAAAATAACGACTTCTCGAATAAGATCCGCACTCTCCCAGACTATGCTAAGCCGTTCTGGAAAATGACCAAAATTCTAAAATCCAAGCCTCGGCCCATTCCACCTTTGATCCCACTAGACAATAATGGCTCTAAGGATCGCTTGATAACTCCTGCAGAGAAGGTCGCTGAAATAGGTCGTCACTTCGTCAGCTCACACAATCTTGGGCAGAACATCGTCAGTCCACACGAAGCAGCCGTCAACGAGCATGCTAACAACATCCATTTGATTCCCAACGATTTCTCGGAGGAGTTGAGATCTCAGCTGACGAATTGACGGCCTATATCAAATCGTCGAAGAACATGAAGGCCCCAAGCTTCGACAGCATCCTGAATCTCGAGCTCAAACACATGAGTACTCAGTTCCGCACCTCTTGCTGATCGTTAATCAGTGTCGTCGGCTAAGCTATTTCCCATCATCCGGGAAGTCAGCGAAAGTCATCCCCATCCGGAAGCCTGGGAAGGATCCTTCCTCCCCCAAAAGTTATCGACCCATTAGCCTTCTCTCAGGGTTATCCAACTTACTTACTTATGGATCCTGTACACCTCCGGTGGTGCAAAGGGCCGACTTGAAAGATCTCCATCCTGAGCGATGCCCGGCTATCGCTTTAACCTGTTGCCAGGTTAGATTTCGGTCGACTTCTTTTATTTCTTTATTGAGGCTTCGCCGCCATGAGCCTCTGGGTCTGCCTCTGCTGCGATGTCCCGCTGGGTTCCAGTCTAATGCTTGCTTACAGATTTCGTTTCCGCCCCTACGTAGAGTGTGGCCGACCCAGCCCCACTTCCGATCCCGAATTTCTGTTGCTATCGGCCTCTGGTGACAACGACGATGGAGCTCGTTGTTTGAGATCCAGTTGTGAGGCCACCAGGCCCGAATTATATACCGCAGGCATCTATTAATGAACACCTGCAGCCGTTGAGTGTTCTCCACACCATGTTTCGCTAGCGTATAACAGCACAGATTTCACGTTAGAGTTGAAAATTCGTATTTTGGTGCGTTCACTTATCTGCCTGTTTTTCCAGATATTTCTTAAACTCGCAAAGGCAGCCCTTGCTTTCTTGATCCGTGCGCCTATGTCGATCTTGGTACCGCCGTCTGACGCCATTTGGCTACCAAGATATTGGAAGCTTTCAACATTCTCCACTGGTTGCCCGGCTACTGTGAAACTGGAAGGAGTCACCGTGTTTACATCCAACGATTTGGTTTTGTTGACGTTGATGACTAAACCAGCCGAGGAGGAGCGATCGGCAAGGTCGTTGAGCTTACTCTGCATATCAGAGCGCCGTTGCGCGAGGAGTGCAACGTCATCCGCCAATTCGAAGTCGTTTAGGTGCTCCATGGTTATAGGCTGCCATAACAGCCCGCGGTTTGGTTCACGGTCAATCGCATCTACCAGAATCTCATCGATTACGATGAGGAACAGTAACGGTGATAGAATACATCCTTGCCTCACACCAGCTACGACCCGGATAGGGTCGGACAGGACCCCATTGTGCAGCACTCTACACGAAAAGGCCTCGTACTGTGCTTTGATGAGGCCGATGATTTTCTCAGGAACCTGCGTCTCAGGGCGCCCCACATATTCTCGTGATTGAGACGGTCGAAAGCTTTTTCGTAGTCAATGAATACCAAGTAAAGGGACTCTTGGAATTCGTTGACCTGCTCCAAAATGATGCGGAGCGTGACAATATGGTCCACACAGGATCTTCCGGCACGGAATCCGGCTTGCTGCCGCCGGAGAGTCGCATCGATCTTCTCCTGAATCCGGGCTAGGATAATTTTGCACAGAACTTTGAGAACGGTACACAGCAACATAATGCCTCGCCAGTTATCGCATACAGTCAGGTCACCCTTTTGGGCACCTTCACTAAGATACCTTGCATCCAGTCGACCGGGAAAGTTGCGGTGTCCCAGATATTACGAAATAAACGATGCAGTAGTTGAGCGGATGTCATGGGGTCAGCTTTGAGCATCTCGGCTGATATGCGGTCGACCCCTGGGGCTTTATTCGATTTCATGCTTTGGATGGCTGTTTGAATCTCTAGCAGTGATGGAGCTTCGGTATTGACACGTGTTATACGTCGGATCCTAGGCAGATCATGCCGAGGTGGTGGTGATAGCCTGGCTGGCACTTGAAAAAGTTGTTCGAAGTGCTCGAACCAGCGTTTCAGCTGGTCAGTTGGGTCGGTCAATAACTGATCATTCGCGTCTTTCACAGGCATCGTTGCATTCATCTTCGCCCGGCTTAAGCGGGGGAGGCGAATGTCCCCGGTTGCGGCGGCTCTCTCTCCTTCGTCGGCCAGAGAGTCTGCCCACGCTCGCTTGTCCCGTCGACATGAGCGTTTTACTTCCTTCTCAAGAGCCGTGTATCGTTGACGGGCTAAGACTTTGGCTCCTCTGGTTTTCGATTGTTCTCGCTGGTGGCGATGAAGGCATTCTTGATGGCGGTCCATTGGTCTTCCACGCTGCCACCTTCCGGAATATCTGCAGCACGCGTCTCCAGTTCTTCAACGAAGGACCGTTTCACCGTGGCATCTTCAAGTCGGCGTGTGTTGAATCGTCGTCCAACTCTTTCCTCCTGCCGACGAATCCGCGCAATGCGCAGGCGTATTTCGCCGATGAGGAGGTGATGATCAGACGCGATATCGGCACTACGTTTATTCCGTACATCAAGAAGGCTCCGTTTCCATTTTCGGCTGATGCAGATGTGGTCGATTTGATTTTCTGTAAAGCCGTCACGGGAGACCCACGTGACCTTGTGAACCGGTCGATGAGGGAAGAGCGATCCCCGATCACCATGTCGTTATTACCACAAAATTCTGCGAACAGCTCTCCGTTTTCGCTCATTTCTCCGAGACCATGGCGTCCCATAATGCGCTCATGGTTCGAGTTGTCGGATCCGATCTTCGCATTGAAGTCGCCCAAACAGATCTTGATATCACCCTTCGGAATTCTATCTACGACGGCATTGAGTTGACTGTAGAAGTTCTCTTTGTCTTGCAGATCGGCAGCATCGGTTGGCGCATAACATTGGATTATAGTAAGGTTTCGGACCCGTGTTCTAAATCTGGCAACGATTATCCTTTCACTTATAGGTTCCCACTTCATAAGCGCAGAGTGTGCCTGAGCGCTTAGTAGGAAGCCAACTCCGCGATGCCGGGGAGCGTGTTCACCTCGTAAACCAGAGTATAGCAGAACTTGTCCCGACAGCGTTCTGTGTTCTCCAAAGTTTGGCCAACGGACTTCACTCAGTCCCAGGATCTCAAGCTTCATGCGGCGTGCCTCATTGGCAAGTTGTGCCAATTTACCCTGCTGGGCTAGGGTTAAAACGTTCCATGTTCCTATTCGTGTCCGTTGTTTCGCGCTAAGAGTCGTCGCCGTAAAATCAGTCCGTATTCTTTCATTATCGGATTCTCGAACAAATTGATGTTTCGGGAACAGTAGGTTGTTGGCCCAAGGTTCCCTATCCACCGGATGGGGCTGCCATCTTAGGTATAGCTTCCGGGGAATAGCATTTCCTACTCCGCCGCTGGATGCCAGGACAGACGCTGTTGGAGCTGCACCTCCTTGGTGGACAGACGCTCGATCAGTCGGGCCAAATTTGTTAAAAGTCCCACCCAACACCAGGACTAGGCTAGTGCGCTTTGAGCGGCACACGGTCGCTTTGATAGGGCCTGCTTGCGGACACATCCAGCTTTTCATAGAAGTTCAACAGAGCAAACTGTCAAACCCCTCCACATCCCCATAGGACGCACCCTCTCACTCTAGCTGATGTCAGAAGGACAACAGTGCCCAGGCTGCACTACCAGCTAAGTACGCAACCCTTAGCTGGCGGTCAATTGTCATCGGAAGACCCGTGGAAGCGTGAGTATTGGAACTTGTGAGGACCAGAGCTATGTTAGGCGCCCCTTCCCGGATGTCAACTCACCATTTCGCAGCCCATCGGTTACTTGAGTCTGCCGAAAATCTCAACATCTTGCTCGAGGAACAGTTTGGTTTCCGACGCGGTCGGTCAACTGTACACCAACTGACCCGAGTTACCAACGTCCTCAGACGGAACAAGTTTGTCTCGAAAACATCCGCCATGGCCTTACTCGATGTCGAGAAGGCATTTGACAATGTATGGCATGATGGCCTGGTGTACAAACTACAACGCTACAATCTTCCCAGCTACCTGGTGAAAATCATCAACAATTACCTGTCGGCAAGGACATTCCGGGTCTCAATCAGCGGAGCGAGTTTCAATGCACACAACATCGTCGCAGGCGTTCCCCAGGGCAGTATCCTCGGGCCCCTGCTTTTCAATCTGTTCACCTCCGACATGCCAGAACCTCCAGAAGGCGGCATTCTGTCTCTGTTCGCAGATGACACATCCATCGTCTACAACGGTAGAGTGATCAGAGCGCTAGTGGCAAAACTCCAACGAGGCCTGGATGCCCTGACAGAGTACCTCACCAGCTGGAAGATCTGTATCAACGCGGCGAAGACCCAGGTCATCATTTTCCCCCACTCCAAATCCCCTAAACTTGTTCCGCCTGGGGACTGTAAAATCATCCTCAATGGCACGACTGTGGAATGGGCCAATGAGGCCGGCTACCTTGGCTTGACCCTCGACAGCAAGTTTATTTTCAGGCAACAGGTTGACAAAACGGTGACAAAGTGTAACGTCTTATTGAAACTACTGTACCCTTTGATCAACCGCCGGTCGTCATTGTCCCTGAAAAATAAGCTTGCTGTCTACAAGCAAATCATCCTCCCTGTGATCGAATATGGCATGCCGGTCTGGGAGAGCTGCGCTAAAACCCACCACCTCAAACTTCAACGGGTCCAAAACAAATTCCTGAGGATGATCCTCAACACCCCTCCCAGGACAAGAACATCCGAGGTCCTCCGTCTGGCCTTACATGAACGCTTTGGTGAGTGTAAAGAAAAGTTTAGGGTCCGTTGCTTGCATTCGGATCAGGCTCCAATTAGGGCGCTAGTTCCAATCTAGGTTATCAAATTTTTTATTGTAAATATTAGTGTACATAGTAGTTAGGTTATCAAATTTCAAAAACACACCAGCGCCTCCTAAAGGCCGTCATGATATATCATATTAACACTTAAATAACAATGTAAACATAAAAATTTAAAATTGAAGTTGGAGGGCCAAGCCGGCCGAGCACTGTACATGTAGAAAAATAATAATTGTAGAACAGAAAATGATTAAATAAAGAAGAATTTTACTACTACTAACAATTACCTGTCGGCAAGGACATTCCGGGTCTCAATCAGCGGAGCGAGTTCCAATGCGCACAACATCGTCGCAGGCGTTCCCCAGGGCAGTATCCTCGGGCCCCTGCTTTTCAATCTGGTCACCTCCGACATGCCAGAACCTCCAGAAGGCGGCATTCTGTCTCTGTTCGCAGATGACACCTCCATCGTCTACAACGGTAGAGTGATCAGAGCGCTAGTGGCAAAACTCCAACGAGGCCTGGATGCCCTGACAGAGTACCTCACCAGCTGGAAGATCTGTATCAACGCGGCGAAGACCCAGGTCATCATTTTCCCCCACTCCAAATCCCCTAAACTTGTTCCGCCTGGGGACTGTAAAATCATCCTCAATGGCACGACTGTGGAATGGGCCAATGAGGGCCACTACCTTGCTTGACCCTCGACAGCAAGCTTATTTTCAGGCAGCAGGTTGACAAAACGGTGACAAAGTGTAACGTCTTGTTGAAACTACTGTCCCTTTGATCAACCGCCGGTCGTCATTGTCCCTGACAAATAAGCTTGCTGTCTACAAGCAAATCATCCTCCTGTGATCGAATACGGCATGCCGGTCTGGGAGAGCCCGCTAAACCCACCACCTCAAACTTCAACGGGTCCAAAACAAATTCCTGAGGATGATCCTCAACACCCTCCCAGGACAAGAACATCCGAGGTCCACCTCTGGCCGGATAAAACCTTACATGAGCGCTTTGGTGAGTGTAAAGAAAAGTTTAGGGTCCGTTGCTTTGCATTCGGATCAGGCTCCAATTAGGGCCTAGTTCCAATCTAGGTTATCAAATTTTATTTAAATATTAGGTGTACATAGTAGTTAGGTTATTAAATTTTCAAGTAACTAATGCCTCCTAAAGGCAAACATGATAAATTAGACAAACTATAAAAAAATTCCTTTACAAATAATTATAACAAATCATTCATAAAGCTGAAGGGCCAAAAGGCCAAACACTTAAACTGTAAAAAATTGTCACACACTAAAATGTAAATAAATTGAATTTAAGTTAAAAAAAAAAAGCAAAAGTAAAGCCTATTTTACTGTTGTGGGATTAGATGCAAATTGAGCTTTCTAAGGGTTGACTATCTTCTTACAAAGTGAACAAAAATGCTAGAGTTACGAATATGCGATCTAGGCATAACTGAAAATCTTTTCATTCGCGCCAAAGGTTGCTAATCGGTCCATTGGTTTAAAATTATAAAGGTTTGATTTTTTTTTGAAAATCTCTTTTTTATTACCCTATTCTGAAATGCCTACCTAAGACTGAACAAACAAATACGGTCTAATTATTTTCGTAAAGATCATCCATATTTTTTCGAATCTATTCTTTTTTTCATGAAATCGCTGTATACAGGTTTTCGAGGGTTCTTATACAGAACTGTTCTCCGAGCCCTCTTTTTGGGTTTGATTGGATGAGGTTTTTTTGCTCCCATTATCTGATCTTTCGATTATACACTTTACGGTATATGTGATGGCCTGCTCTACAACTCTCTTCTTTAGCTGATTCCTACTCGCTAACCTGACACTACATTAATCTCTACATAGTATGTATTCATTTCCCCAACAATCTTAGCTTCCACCAAGTTCTCTTGCTCTTACCTCACTTTTGTACCATAGATCACCTACTGAGTACCTCTGATTTTTCTCTTGCTTCTCCCGCTATCTTCTTTAGCTTGCTCTGTCATATTGAAATGAGCTCTTCTACCATCCTTCTTCACAGGTTTCAGGTTGCTCTCTAAATCGGTTCTTGGTACAAAATTGAATATTCTAAGGGAATCTGCCTATCAGACTGTAACTATTGCGATAGCTGTCAGAACATTTCTACAATCTGAAAGTTTCATGTGACTAAACTTGGATCGATCAAAGCTTTTTAATTCCATTTTTGCAGTTTGTCTGCTCTTTCCGGAGACCATTACTCTCCGGCGAGTATGGTGGACTTTTACTAATTTTATCTTTAACGAATTAGCGTATTTGAGAAAAGCGTGACTTAAACGGTGGACCGTTGTCGTTACAATCGTATCACATTTATCGAAAATTCTGAAAATCGAGTTCAACGAGTTAATCAAAGCATCAGAATCCGTTCAATTCATTATTTTAGCATCAATCCATTTAGAATATGCATCGACCAAGATCAAGAATGTATTCCACTCATGTGAAAGAAATCTAGATGAAGCCTCTCACGGCTGGCGTGCTACCCATGAGAATATTCTTTTACCCGTACTACTACACACCGAACAACTCCTAACAATTCCTCAATATTTCTATCCAGGCCTGTCCAAAACACATATCTACGAGCTGCCTGTTTCATTCGAACAACTCGAGATGACACCCATGCAACAACTCTAAGACACCGCAACATGACCTTGGAACAACTATCTTTCAGAGAATAGTATACGTCTTCATACAACGACATTGAGCATTGGTTTGGGTAAATTTCAATTTAACCGGCACTGCCCTCATTCCATCCATCTCTCACGCAACTAAAAGCTTTCTCATAGACGGATCTCTTTGGGTTTCTCTCAATCGTTTCAAGATCAATACTTGGTAACAGGTAACTCCTCATTCCGTGCCGATAGTTCGAACAGCCAGACGTGTGTGCTGTGTCTCATCGATGTTGTGTTCGGTAGTGAAAAGGCTATTGTGGTCGCTCCTACCTACAGGATCCAAGGCGATCGCTGTCGGCGAGTGAGTAGCTGCTTCTGGCGACGCCAGTGGAAGCGACTATTGTTACTGCTGCTACCTACAGCAGCAGGGGCAGATAAGTGGCAAAACTTTTATTTTCTCCTTCTGTTTGATACAGAGTGGACTTCTTAGAATTAATCGAATTAGTTTTTTTTAAGTTTTTTTCTAATTTGCTTGTTCTAAGTTAGTATAAGCAATATCCTTCCACCTTGCGGTGAGAATGGAGGAGGAGACTGGAAAGGCAATGTGCTGCTAAAAATGGAGGACGCACTCGATTGTACCATGCGGCTTCGCTCGGCCTTGGGTTGTTCTTTCGGCAGAAAGTAAAAGCCTAGATTTTCTCGGCATTAAACGAGATTGACGCGTCGTTTTCGAAGCTATTTTAGCCAGATCAACAGAGACAAACTACGCATCACCGCACTCTACCAGGTGGCGAATGAATGCTGGCGACAGGGCGTACAATGTTGAATATTGGTTTATGTCCCTCGCGGGAGGTCGAAATTGAAGGTGTGATCAACGCAGCGAGCCTGACTTGCAGGATGTACTTGCGGGAAAAGGCCGCCTAAAGAATGCAATGGAGTCTACCGTGGATATTCTGGACTGCGAATTGCATTCGCAGCCACGGTAGATGGAAAGAATATATTCCAAGTCAGGTTCGCTTCGGGTGACGTTCGCCGGTTCGATGCTCCCAAAATATGTTGATATTGAAAACATGCTATTTCCGGTGCGTCTTTTGTACCAAGGGTTTTAATTGTACCAATTGAAACAACTTGGTCACACTGCCGAATTTTGCAACAAACCACGTTGTGAAATTTCAGAGGCATCGGAGGAGTCCTGCCAGCAACAGGCAACAAAATGTGCTTATTGTGGTTTGAATCCTCCCGGTTTGCAGGAATGCCGGTGTACAAAAAGCGCACCAAAAGTGAAGCGCTCGTTGGTACAGCGCTCAAGCAGTCTATGCGGAAATGGTTAAGTCGCAAGACACATCCGCCCACCACTGCATCGACTGCTATTTCAGCCACCGTTCGTGTAAGTGATTATCTACATATCCATTGATGAGATTGGACTCTGCGCAGCCGATATGGATGATCCTGCGGAGGTACACGTGCCGAAAGAGGAAGCACATTCTTCCCGGGATCGCGCCGCAAGAGAACAAAAATCATCCATAAAAGCTTGGCAAAATCTGAAGGTAATGGGGTTTTTAAATAGCAACCTTCCCTACTGCTTCTTTTGATCCTAGTTGCAGTAAGGCATTCCGCCATTGAAAATCCGATGTTTCGAAGAAACATCCGCTAGAGAATCAACGAAAGAAAAAAGTAATTCGCACTTTATAGTAAAGCATTCCGTCCAAGCGAGATTGATCTCCTTTAAGGACCTTTGGACCGTTTTTGAATTTATTCAATACTAGCAGACCCGACGAACTTCGTTTCGCCTAAAATTGATTTATTTTCTGATTAGATCTCGAGTTATGAAGAAATTGGTGTTTCATTTGTATGGAAGCTCCCCTTTTCAAAGGGGCGAGGGGTCTCGAACCATCTCAAGAACCTTCCCGGCGCCAAAACCTCTACATACAAATTTTCACGTCGATCGTTCAGTAGTTTCCGAGTCTATAAGGCACAGACAGACAGAAATTCATTTTATATATATAGATTCCGAATTCATTGAGGCCAATCATTGACCTTTTATACCAACAGTGGAAAGTTATCTGAAGCAATTGACTTTTTCATGGCCCTTCTTGCAGGAATTGTATCTTTCGATGGATAATAGGCCAATCAAGATACAATCACTGTGCTGCAGTGGAACTGTCATAGTCTGAAAAATAAATTAGACGTGTTCAAGTTTTTGATTCGCAATTCCGATTGCGATATATTTGCACTCTGTGAAACATGGCTTTCTTCTGAAGATGAAATCAACTTCCACGATTTTAATATTATTACTTCAGGATGGGGATCATTCTTTGGGATCAAAATGCTCTCCTTCTACGAATTCCCATTCACTGTTCGGCTTAGAAATCGTCGCATGCCAAGTAAATGTGAAGAATAAAGATCTTTGCATAGCTTCTGATTTCCTCAAATGCCTCTTTATCAGTCGATATTTTGGGTGCAGTCCCTCTCATCATCTCCAGTATTGATATTGGGTGATATGAACGCACATGGTATTGGATGGGGCGAAACGTATGACGATTATAGAGCGCCTATTTTCTATAATTTGTGTGACGATTTCAATTTGAATATTAAACACTGGTGAAGTAACTGAATAGGACCAAATGGTCAACAAAGCCGTATTGATCTGTCTTTTATTTCAAACTCACTATCATTAGATTGCACGTGGAAGTGAATTCAGATATGGTAGTGACCATATGCCGATAGTCACCACAATTAAGAGTGCTTATCATAATTACGATTAATTTTTATCTCACGAAGAACATTGACTGGCAAAATTTGCATCGCGGTAAAATTGGTATTGACTCAACTGATACTCTTCCACCTTTGGATGAATATCGATTCCTTTAGTTGATTCAAAAAGCACTAGAAGCTCAGAAACGACGCGTTCCAAGTACATCTGTCATCAGAAGACGGCCCCTGGATGGGATGATGAATGTACTAAGTTGTATTCTGAGAAATCTGATGCTTCAAGGCCTTCAGCAGAACAGGTCAGAGCTTTGAAGAGTATTTGAGGCTCGAAAGAAAACTCAAAAATCTTCTCAAGGCAAAAAACAGTACTGGCGACGTTTTGTCGAGGACTATCACGAGAAACCTCAATGACAACACTTTGGAAAACGGCTCGCAACATGCGGAATCGCATTTCCACCAATGAGATGAAAATACTCCAATCGATGGATATTCAACTGCAAAAGGTTCTCAGATTCCGTACCAGCAGAACTTTTCGAGAATATCACTGATCCCGGTTCTTTGGGTGGACCATTCACAATGCTGGAACTTTCTATGTCTCTTCTTTCATCGAATAACTCTCTGCGGGATGCGATAACATCAAATTCAATCTTCTTAGAAACCTCCAGATGCAAAAAGACGATTACTTGACTACACTTTTTCATGGAGTACAACATGCCCCAGAATGGCGACAGGTCAAAGTAATAGCTATTCAAAACCTGGGAAACCAGCGTCTAATCACAATTCATCACCGACTGCCATGCTATCATGCATGAAAATTATTGGAGAAAATGATCCTTTCAAGAGTCGACCATTGGGTCGAAGAAATACTTCAAATACTCAGTTTGGATTTCGAGGGAAAGGAACAAACGATTGTCTAGCGTTGCTTTCTTCAGATTTACAATGCTTGCTTGCACGGAACAATTGGCTTCAGTATTCTTGGATATTAAGGGCGCTTTTGATTCAGTTTCCATGAATAGCTGTCAGACAATCTGCACAGTAATGGATTACCTTATTTTGAACAATTTCTTGTACAATTTGTTGTCAGAAAAACAAATGAACTTCACACTCACACTCTGACAACTTCCAGAAATAGCTATGGGCCTTCCCAAGGATCATGTTAAGTCCTGCTTTATAATTTCTATAAAAAGATATTGACAATTGTTTGGAAGGACAATGCACGCTCAGACAACTTAGATGATGCCTGTTCTCTAAGAGGTCCATTGACTGTCTTGCAAGGACCTTTAAATACCCTGGATAATCTGACTGTTTGGGCCAGACATCTAGGGATCGAGTTTTCACCGCAAAAACTCAGTTGGTTGTGTTTGGAAGCGTATCCAGCTCAACTGAATCAAAACTGTTGAATGATGACATCAACCAATCTTTATCTTCTAAATACCTTGAGGTCGTGTTTGATTCTAAATGTACTTGGAAACTCCATTTAGCAATACGTAACTTCTAG